>NC_052613.1:51714189-51922002 GCF_016545825.1 Eucalyptus grandis | reverse complement strand
CGGGACAATGACAGGAACAAAACGATTATCGTGGAGGAAGGCGGCGTCCCCGCTGCTCAAGCTCCTGAAGGGAGACTTCGGCTCCCGATGCTCAAATAGCCGCCGCCACCGCGCTTCAATACTTGGCCAATGATCAAGCGAGGTGCAGGCGATTGTGAACGAACTCGGGGTTCAGACTATTGTGCAAATCCTCGGGGATGCGCCCATGCGCGTGCAGATTCAGTGGCGAGCTTGGTGGTGAGTATGGCGAAACACTGCCCACTTGCTCGGAGGATTTCGCTAGAGAGAATGCTATTCGGCCTCTGGTAACGCTGTTGTCGTTTGATATGTTCGTGGATGATCCTAAAGCTGGAAGCCTATGTAGAAATATTCATTCCATTGTCAGATTAATAAGGAAAAAGGAAAGTAAATCTTTAGGGAAACTGAACAGCCATAACTCATATTCGGATGGTAGTAGGTCGGGAAGTCATAAGAAAGACTGGGAGAATGAGAAGCTCCGAGGTTAAAATGAGGCTGAAGACGGCTGCGCTGAGGCATTGTGGATGCTTGCTAGAGGGAGTTTGTTGAATAGTAAGATTACAGAGACAAAGGGTTGCTTTGTCTGGCTTAAGTTGTTAGACGAGCAAGGTGATTTGCAGCGTAACTGCTTGATGACTATTATGGAGATCACGGCTGCAGCGGAGGCTAATGCCGACTTTAGACGCTTGCGGACTTTAAAAGACCAACTCACCTGCTGCAAAATCGGTTGTGGATCAGCTCTTGAAGGTGATGAAGGAGATAGACTCTCCATCCTTGCGAGTTCCTGCGATTAAATCCATCGGCTCGCTGGCTCGGACATTTCCAGCTAGGGAGACTCGTGTTCTTGTGCCACTAGTAAGTCCAGCAACCTCGCACCAGAAGTAGCAACTGAAGCTGCTGTTTCTCTGGAGAAGTTTGTATGTCCAGATAATTTTCTATGTAAGAGAATGCGAGGGCAATAATCGAGTCTAAAGGTGTTCCACCTGTGATGATACTGCTAAAGGGCAGTGGAAGGATGCAATTGCATGGGTTGTATCTACTCTCTTGCTGCCTTGCAATAAGTTCTGGCAATAGCGAGGGGCCCTGGAACAGGCCAGGGGTGTTGACTGCCCTGGAGGGAGCTGATCGCTCAGTTGCTGCCCAACACCCTGATTTGCGAGAACTGATTAGTGATGCAATTTATCACCTTAAGATGTTCCATGCGGGCGGCCATCCTCAGAAGCCGTCTTACTTGGTTGAAATATAATGAATGAGCCACTGGACCTGGTGATTTCAGGGCTGTTTTATTCGGATCAGCTTCGCTTGTATATGGAGAAAATTCAGGGTATAAAGATAATGTTCATTTTGAACAATGTAATCTGCTGACGGTAGCGATATGTTTGCCAAAATAGAGACCTTAGTTTGTGCAAACATTCTTTAGTGAAGCAGCATAGTCCTGCTGTCCTTGCTCTTTTTTGGTTGCATTCTAAGGATGTTGTCTCTTTTAAAGTGGGTTATGTGGTGATTCAATGTTTATAGTCTAGATCATGAGCTAGTGTAATTTTGGACTAGGGATATGAGTGTTACTTTCTGGTGAAATCTTAGATTTCAGATGGTGTTTAGATGGAAATATGCTACCGTGTGAATACTGTTTACCTGAAGAGTTAGTCTATGTTGAGCAATTACTTTTACTTTGTCTCCAACTGGTTTGAGTTGTCTGCATCAGAGATAAATAATCATCAAGGAAGAATTGCGTTGATTTCTTCTTTAGCATTTGAAGTTGCTTTGGCATTGTGCTTAGAGATGCTGACTCGGTTTTGCTTTTCTTCCTATTTTGCCCTTTCCGTTCTATCTCTTCATTTGGTGAGAATGGAGCCATTTAAGGCGTTCTGTATTTGGGAGGGTTTTCAAAAATGTGTATCACGTATGAATAGTCAGCAGTTTTTTTTGGTTCCAATTAACTCTTGCACCATGGACATCCTGCATCTATCAATCCGTTTTTGTTTGTGGCAAAAGATTGGCTGCATCATGTGCTTCTTTAGAAGTCTTTCAGAAATCACCTGTGCAGGATAATAATCTTTCTTTGGTTGAAATGCAATTTGTTTTTTTTTTTTTTTGGTAAAGGGTTGAAATGCAATTTGTTGCTATTTTGACTGCCCAACAACCATTTTGGTGCTAAGATAAGAAAAGAGTCCTCGGTCATGATGAACTTTTTAAGTTTTTCATCATTGATCTTGCCTTTTCAGATTTGTTAAGCCAGGATACAAGGCTGTCAAAGGAGTTGTGGTGATGGCAGAGCTCAGCAGCATGGCACAAAACCGTGTTCCTGCTTCTCTGAGTTCATCGCAGTTAGAAAATCACTTCTTTCCTCCATTTAGGGGAATTTTCTAATAGTGCAATCTGTGGTTTGAGCAATCTTTGGGAGAAACTTGACTTGCAGCTTGTAATCTGGTGTAATCTGGTGTAATCTGTTGAATCAGCGTTCTTTTGGTTAGAAGTAAACCTTACTAATGCTGCGTTTACATCTATAAGGTGTCACTTGATGCCCTTTGAATTAGATAAAAAATTTCATTATGCTGCAATAACCTGTGTAGCTGGAGAATCTTGAAATATGCAATTGATTTACATGTAACTGCTCTCATTGGCCGTGTGGATTTTCATGCATCTTCTGGGATGTGAAACTTGTGGAAAGGATGCATTTTTTGAGTTTTTCTATTGTACGTTTCAACATTGTGACAGGCCGATCTATGACATGTAGACAAGACACCTTACTTTCCTACTTCTACTTGCATGTAAATGGCAAATACACGTTGTCATCCAGACGGAGAGGTCTGCCCAGTGACCATCCCATAATAAGAGCCTCCTGGGACTAGATATCTTTCTTGAAGGATCTTATTACATGCATTGTTCCTCGCTATGAATTACCTTTCCGCTGCTTAGAGGGATGGTCTTCTGCCTCTGGTTCGTTTCCTAGCATGGTTACATTAGCAAAACCATTAGTTAATTGCTGTTTATTAAAAATGTTAGCTCATTACTTTCTGTTGATTACATTGCAGTCCTGCCTTGTGTAGCTTCGCTCTCTGCTTACCCTAGAACTCTAGATCTGGGTTTTGGGAGAGAGCCCTCAAAGCCAAATGGTCTGAAGGAAAGTCGCTAATGGTATTGTTGCCAATGGGACGGTCTCTATCAGTGTGAAGTTTTGATACAGGAACCCTGTCAGGTTTCTTACCATGTCCGAGATCATCCACATTTGATCCACCACCAGGCGCCATCTTCAGGAGTTTATGAGTGTATATACTCTTGCCACTGCTGTTCATTTAGATTTCTTAATTGAATTAGCCAAAAGATGGGGGAGAAAAAGGGTTTGCTCAAATCCATGCCGTCCAACCAAATTTGGTAGCTGATGGGTGTGACGGAGGACAGGAACGAGAGTGACAAGGACAGGGGAAGACAAGAATATAGATGAAACAAGAAGGATTTTCCTAAAAGACGCCCCTCGCTAATAAAATCAAAATGCCAGATGTAGCGAGTAATCCTCACTGAAACTTTAATAAAACTTCCTTATCAAAAGATTTCTCTTGACGAGTTTCCATCGGCTGGTAGATTAAGCGGGGCCTCTGGGATTTTGCCCCTAAATTCTCACTCCTTCGGACGAGCCCGTCTTGTTTTAGTCAGAAATTGGTCCACCTGAAGAGAGTTGAAAAGAGAAGGCCCAGCTCGGTCAATCCTAAAACATCCAGTTACCCTCGTTTGTCATAGAAGAGGCTGGTCGCTCCAGGTTCAGCCGACGACACAAAGCCCAATCATCTTTCAAGAAGAAGAGACAGCTGCATGCGTACCATACCACTACACCCATACATAAACATCGTCGTCCCTTTTCCAATCATCGATGATCCGCTCAAAATTGGAAAGAACGCACAGGCGAATTCTGGTAGTAGTAGTAGTAGAGTAAAACGTACAAGAGATACAAGATCACTCGTTTAGCATTTAGGATGTCGGCATGATGGCTTTGTGCCTCGGTTTAGTAATGTCCGGTTTTTGCAGTGGACCATATGCATCAGACAGCAATAGGATTCAGGTATGTTCAAACTTATGGAGTCTCTTTCCATCAATACACCAGTACGTTTCTTGCTTAATGGTTTCCAACTCAACCGGTCGAATAAGCTGCAATTTCTCCTGGCATCCTTTCGTCTCTCTCGTTTTCGGCCCCCAAGATAATAAAATTCGTCTCTCTTGTCGTAAGTAACTCTCGTCCTTAAGCAAGCATCAGGAGATCAGAGAATTCTGCTTATAAATTCATCGAGGCAAATCTATGTGTATAAATAGCATGCTGGTTCTTAGAAATTATAGTTATGTGTTTGTGCAGTGGGAGGAAAATCATCTGGTTGTGCATCACTCGCTTACGGAAGTGTCAATTTCTTCGAAATGCTACGAAGAAACCGAAGGCGACCATTCATGTCAAGCACGACCAACAGGATTTATAGTCTAATTGTTTGTTTTGCAATTACACAACTTCGTAGAAGTTTAAAGATCTTAGGTCTTACGAGCCCCGGAGAAAATACAGGGACCAAATAAGAACGCTGTCAAAATTAGTTCAGGGACTTTAATGTATTTGTCTCCAAAATCTTTCATTAAAATCTTGGCAAGTTCATGATGCTTCCCTAAGGGCATAGTGATTTACGGTTTTTATAGTAAACAGTTCATTGAGAGCCGAAGCTACAAACTCTTTGCAACTTATCATGACATGATAATGAAAGTACGAAGAATAGATTATTTTCCTAATACAAAGTCAAATATGAGCACAAAAATACTAAATGATTCCCATCTTATTCATTAGCTCCGAGGGTATTGTAGAGATAAACCTTGTGAATTTTCTCACCAATTGGGTTATCTTACACGGTATACTAAATTACAAGAAGTTGGAACAGATCAGAAGCGTTTGTATATCAGGATTAAGCAAAGCGACGTATAATCGTGAAATACTCCCATAAATTTGTCGAGGCAGGTGGCTTTAGGGCCGGGTTATTACATGAATATTATTGACCTAGCTAAGTTATTAACATTTCTAATGTGACTAAAGGCTCCATTCGTTTTTTCAGAAAATAATTTCTGGGAAAACGTTTTCAGGATTTTCCTATGTTTGTTTCACGGAAAATGAATTCCTTAGGAAAATGTTTTCAAGAAAAGAAAAAGTCTTCTAAATTAGGGGAAAATGTTTTCCACTTTTGAAAAGTGAAAAATATTTTCCTCACTTAATTTCTCTTATCTCACACCTCTACAAATCATCACTTCCTCCTCCCCTTTCTTTTTCTTATTTTCTTTTTTTATTTAAATTATTTTTAATTTCCTTTTCCTCTTCTATTTCATTTTTTTCTTTGTTTCCCATCTTCTTCTTTCTTGGCTAGTCGTCACCATCACCAAGTGAACCTTGAGCTCGCGCTCATCAATCCGGCAAACCTCAAGCTAGACACTCGCGCCGCCAATGCTGGGAGCGGCAAGCCTTGTGCTCATCGGCGAGCTCGCCGATGGCCGACAGGGCCATCGCCATGGCCGGCGACCAGCTAAGAAAAAGGAGATGGAAAACAAAAGAAAAAGAAAAGAAAAAGAAAAAAGAAAAAAATTAATAATAGATTTAAAAATTGAAAATAATTAAAAATCAATTTTTTAAAAAATATGAAAAATCCATTTAAAAAATAAAATAAATGAAAAATATTATATGAAGGAAATTATTTTCCTTATTGAACAGCAAAAAATGTTTCCCACTTCATTTTCAATTTTTATCCGAACATTGGAAAATAATTACATTTTCTACAAAACAAATGGAGCCTAATTAAAACATTTCTACTAAACCATTAACAAGCATGAAGAAGCTAGTGTGACTATGTTCTCTGTATCTCTTGCACGGAAATATACAAGATTATAAGGCTTCGTTTGTTTTGTGGATAACATTTATCGAGTTTCGTTCACTTACGAAAATGAGTACGGATTTCCTAATCAAAGGACAACCTATGCTTGAATCCAACAAAATGATTCCCTCTTTAAAAGATTGCAGATCATTTTATAAAAAATAACTAAGTATTGGTTCTTAAACTTGAAAGTCTACATTTGAGCATGAAAACCCTAGCATTGATTCTTGCGTCCTTGCCGTTTAGGACTAGGTCTCTGATACCTTGCCTGAGTCCCTAAAGCCTATGCTTGGGTCCATCAAGATTGGGACCACATAGCTAGGCCTAGGCCCCCGGCCCCCCTCACCCATTGAGGTTGGGCCCAAAGCCTTGGTGCCTATGCCTGGTGCCTCAACACTTGGGCCCACAAAGGCTAAGCTCGGGATCTTGGTAACCAACTTCGAACCCCAACACCTAGGCTTGGGTCCACAGCGCCAAGCTCGGATCCCAATACCTAGCTCAGATTACCAACATCTAGGCTCGAGTCCTCAATGCCCAAGTTTGGGTCCCTAATGCCCGAGGCAGGATCTATTGAGGCCAAGGGCTAGGGACATTGGTGCCCGTGCCCAAGTCCATCAAGGCCTATTTTCCTAGTGTCCATGCCTGTCCATCAGGTCGAGTCGGGATTTTGGTACCGTGTTCAGTTCCATCAAGGCTAGGCTTGACATCCTAGCATTGACACCCCAGTTCATCAAGGCAAGGCCTAAAACCCAAGTGCCCATGCCCTAATCCCCAGTGTCCGAGTTGGGGTCCATCAAAACCAAACCTAGGACCTGGTGCTCATACTCGATTCCTCGACCATTCATGCTCAAGTTATTAATGCCCAAATAGTGTATGTTTTATTTAGAAAAATAATATTAGATTTTCCATACCAAACAACGAAAATATGTTTTTAGTTCATTTTTATGTTCAATCAAACAACGGAAAGTATTATCATTTTTTTACTAATTGATTTTTGGAAAATGTTTTTCGGAATTATATCTTGTTTCGGAAAATAGATGGAGCAAAAAAGAGAATTAAACCGTATCAAAGGGGTGTCCAAAGTGGCAACATGCGAGGCTCTGGAGAAGAAAAATCAAAATCGAGCTCAATTAGCGTGTTCTTCTATCTCCGACCCCCATCACTATAATAAATAAGTACTATTATTCCTCTTCCTCTTGTCCCCATCAATACGGTCAAAATAGCAATCCTAATCCATCTTCTCTCATGCTAAAGATAAAACAATTCACCAGGGGAACCACCGAATAAGGGTGGAGATCCCTCCCCCCTTGTGCATGTGGTCTCCAATAATGCCCACAAAAAAAAAAAGAAAAGGGATCACGAAAGCAAGATCTTTTTAGTTAATGAAATAATCAAAATCCGAAGCGCATCAATACCGGCACAGATTACAGCTACCCGCCAAGCTCAAGGTTCAGAAGCTCGTACTCTACGTGTTACGATGCCATTGACTCAATGCCGTCTCCGATCCCAAGAAGGGTTTTTTAAGGTGGGGAGTTTGCTCAATACAAACTGGAAGAGATAAGGTGGAACATCTCCCCTTTTTCTTTCATGGCCACCGCACATTCTCGCCCCCATAAAAAGTTAAAGACTCCTCTACTTTTTTAGTGTTAAACATTCTAGTTTATTCGGACATGTATGAGAGGAGGCGAGTCAATTATTGGTGAGAAGCACTTGACAATGAAAAGGGGTTATAATAATGGTGGCATGAAAGTGAGTAAAAATGCATATCTTAGCTGGTCCATTCAGCAAGAGCATAGGATTCTAATCTCTCAAAAGGGCCACAACCCCCAAAAAAAAAAAGAAAAAAAAAAAAGGGCCTCTTTCCACATGGGTGCCGTACTTTTTTTTTTGTCTAAATCAAACCCATCACCCAGAACCTTTCCCCACTAGCCATCCATTTGAGCACCAAGGAGTCCTAGGTGGGTTAGGCAAGTATGTATACATGCATGCATACATGCATGTGGGACATGACTCATGAAAGAGAGAGAGAGAGAGAGAGGGGCCAGAGAAGTAATGTAAAGAAAAGGGTTTTGATGATTATGATGGTTAAGAGAGAATAAAAGGTGTGGTAGGAGGGTTTGGTGGGGTTCCATGGGTGCGACTGAGGGTCATGTGGGGCTTCGTCCCAATCAACATCAGTGACGAACCCAGCATCGATCTCTCTTCATCATCCAATCCCACATAGACGACCCTTGAAAAGGATCTGCCTTTACCTCTCTCCTTTCGAAAAGGCTTTCGGGCCACATTCACACTCGCAGTCCTCTATTTGAAGCTCAACTTTGACTTGTGGCTTGAACGGAAGGGAAAGACAACTCTCTCACGCATCATCATCCCACTGAGGGATGAGAGAGAGAGAGAACATCTGCTGCACAAACACTTCAGCGGGCGAAAAGAGATGAGAGGTCTATGAGTTGAAAATGTGGATTTGACCCAACATATGTTTGAGCTCTCTAGGAATTGAAAGCTTTGCCTTTTGACTGTTAAGGCATCGAAAGCGAAAAAGATCTATCTGTTTTCCCTCTCTTTTGAAGCCATTAACAAAAGCTTTGGTTCTCCTTTTTATCCCTTTTTCTTGTTTCCTCCTTTGTTTTTGCCAGTTCTTCTTTGGTGAATGACCCATATTTTTTAGTTGCTTCTAGAAATCCCACTTGCTGTCAGAGTGGGCGTTTCATGTCGACTTGAACAAAGATAAAGATGATAGGTTACAGTCGTGCATAATGTAAAAAAGCGATAGTTTACGTAATTCTTCAGCTCGGAGCGGGCAATATGGAAGCAGATCGAGAACTCTTGAGAATGCGCTATGTACAGAAGATCCAGAATTTCTTGGCCGTATCAACTCACCAAACTTGAGAGAAGCCTGAAAAAGATGAGAGAGAGAGAGAGAGAGAGAGAGGGACCAAAGGCAAATTTCGCTATGGAAACTCGATGCCTCCTCCTATTTCACCAAGTAAAGCCAAGACTGCTGCTACTTCGCGGGGGAGACGGCATTATATGAATCTGTTCGAATTTAACAAGCCAAAGATTCAAACACCGCCTGGTTTTCTTGGAAAGAGAAAGAAGGAAACTTTGCCTAATCGCGGATTTTATTGAATGAAAAATGTTATGTACACATCACTAGCCTCCACTAGCTACTAACCAGACAATAGCATACAAGGACAAAAAAGAAAAAAAGAAAGAAAATGAAGAGAGGGAGAAAAGAGAAATGATAGTTACGGGAAAAGGTAAAGAAAATGAGCAGAAACTGGAGTCCATAATACAACCTTTTTAACAACTACACAAATCTCTCCCATAATCAGTTAGCCCTTTCGGCTTTGCGCATGAACACGCTCTCCAAATCCGGAGGGTTAAAGAACTCCTAACTCCGTCGTAGCGGTACTTCAAGGCCGGCTTCCGCTTCCTCGGGGCCGGCGGCGGGCACGTGAACTTAACCGGGATCCTCGCCTCTTCCCCCGTCGGGGTCGTGGAGAGTTCCTCCTCCTCGCCGCCGCAGCCGCCGTCGTCGTCCCACTCGCCGCGGCTCCGCGGGGAGCCGGTGTATATCGGCTTCAACGGGGAGCGCAGCGAGATCCCGGCGATGACCCACGTCGGCTTGCCCTCCATGTCGAGCCCTTTATCCACCTGGTGGCGCTTCTCTTGGAACCCCATGATCATAAATACGCGCGCCCCGCCCGCCCGCCTGCGCGTCGCGACCCAAGGGAAAAACGGTGGTGTGGCAAAGAGGAAAGACTTTGAGGAGAGAATAAAACGAAGGAGGAGGAGGAGGAGGAGAATAAAGGTGGTCGGTCTTTTTCTTTGTGGGTGATGATGATAGGAGAATCGAAGAGAAGGAAAAGAGATGGAAAGTCCGCGCAAAGAGCGAGAGGCGAAGGAAGGAAAGGAAGGAGATGGAAAAGGGTGTCTGGTCGTTCGGGTGAAAGGAAAGGGAGCTTATAAAAGATGGGAATTTTTGAAAGATCAGGCGCTAGAGAGAGAGAGAGAGAGAGAGAGAGAGAGCTAGCTTTAAATGAGGAAGAGCATATGTTCAATGTCTCTCTGTATATACCAGAGAGATCAGAGAGAGAGAGAGAGAGGGGAGGGAGATGGAGAGAACCCGAGGAAACTCGTGACATAAGCAGGGGAGAAAAATAAAGAAGACTTTTTTTTTATTAATGTGATGTGTGAAAGAGGAGCGAGGGAGGGACGGGGGGTTGCCCGTGAATGTGGCTGACCGGGCGGGCAGCAGCAGCAGCAGCAAGAGATTGACTCGGATTTTGGCGCCAAATCTTTTGGGGGAGAGAGTGGTGGGAATATGGGGATCACCAACAGTCCCCCTCCCAAACAAAAAATAATATTCCTTTCCCTTTTCCACCATCATTATCCCCTTAATTTAATCCCTATATTTTTCTTTAGTCTCTCTTTCCCTCCCCAGCCCAGAAATTTTGGGGCTCATCATTGTCCTTTGCTCTTATTAAAAGGCTTTTCGGTAATTAGGTTATTTATCATTTCGATTTCATTCTTTGATGAGCAGGAGAATCGGAAAATATTGGAATCAAATCATTTAAGGAGAATCATTTCGATATCAGTTTCAAGAATGGCTGATTGAGCTGAAGAATCTTTGGTCGGAGTGATTTCTGACATGATTCATGAATCGGTCCCGTTTAGAAATTGGCTGAATGACTGGTAGTTGCCGCTGACAAATGCTCAGTACTAAAACATTATCATGGTAGAGTTATAGGCACCTCAAATTTCAAAAGAACAAAGCTAACATCTATGTCAAGACACTGCAGATCTTGACATTCCTAAGATTTGTTATCATTCAACAAGTTGAAAACATTTTCTATCGAACGGTTTCTCTCGAGCTCATCGAGCAACGACGGTAAATCATTTACCGCCCAACTATTTTCTTTTCCTCGCTTAGTAGACATGAATGATCGTCATTTTCTTTCACTGGAGAAAGATGCCGACCTTACCAACTGGACACGACGTGTTCAATTTCTAGAGGGCCGGTAACTCTAGGACAACAACTATATAATGCGCATTAGCTAATCTTTTGTCTGAACATTACTCTGCCTTTTTCCTATTAGTGAACTATCTACTCTTTAATTTTTCACTCATCATTCCTCACCTAAGTGAAACCTGTACCTTCAAATCACTCCTGAACCCGGTGGATCAAAACCTTGTCATAGGTGCTGGACCCAAACAGCATAAGCATCCAAGTTGCAGTCCGGTCGGTTACGTCCTCATGAGTCCTGATGCTTCTGATAAACGTGCTAAAGTTAAAAACGGGGTAAAATGTCAGGTTGTACTAGCCTTACAGCGCCCTTTGCTATTGGCCACTGCGCTAAAACCTAATCATCGTTACTGTGTCCAGCACCACCGACCAATTATATTCTACTAATGTGGTGGGGCACTATGACAGAAAAACAATCCCTTCGATCTGACACTAATCTACTTCCGGCAACTGGCTGCATTTGCATCTTTGCCGAGCTTAGCTGGTGCTCACGATCGAACCCTCCCTTTTTCGTTGTCCCTGAGTCAGTCCGAGATCTTCTCCTCCTTCGCTTCAAAACCTTGTAATCGAGAAACCCTTTATTGCGCTTTGAAGGGTACTTTTGATTTTCAAGAAAAGCGCTTTCTCCACGTGAAAGAAAGCCAATGGCAAAGAGAGACGTGAAAGGGAAGGTAAGAAAGGCGGAAAATAATGCCACATTCGATGCCATGAAAGAGATAATAAAGGAGGGTTTTAGCGAGGCTTTGCTTTGAGTTTACGCTCTTTAACCGTTCCTGAAAGTCTCCTTCGGAACAGGGTTAAAGTTCTCTTATCCCGTAAAAGTCAAAGCATCCAAATCCGCAGGATGGATCTCATTGGCTAGAAAAGCCAGATTTTATTCGCGCTTTTGAATGCTAAGTTACGTAGCTAGCTGACCCCGCCTCCGCTCCCTCTCATATTCCGTTCTTTTTAATATCTTTTCCCAAGGTAACATTGACTTCACCATTACTGTTAATAACACATCTCATTCGACTTGATTTAATATGGCGGTTCCTTTCTTATGTTAGGTGATGGAAACTTTACTTTTTACGCCCCACTTTTTCACCAGAAACTCGAAACAAACCTGGAAACGTTTCGTGCCGATATCAACTGAAGTTCATCAGTACTTGTTTGTCTTTATTTTTTTTATTCAGGAAAGTGAAGATCGTGAAGTGTTCATAGCATCAGCCAATAATTAATTGTCTCGAGTTGTTTTTAAGGTGGAGATATCAATTTAGGGGCTCGTTAGTAGTTAGTATGGTAAGGAAAGTCGAAACTGAAAGCTGACATTTTGGGCATAAACATTCCTTCTGGATTGAAATAGGCCCTGCGCCGACATACATTTTAGAGCTCTCTAAAGCCCTCGTAAGCGACTCCTACACCCACAATAATCAAGAAACTCATGATTCGTCATGTTCACGCAAAACGCAGGACAAAGCTCAGCAGCAACTTAGCACGTGAAAGCCATCTACATGGCATCACAGTAGGCCCGTGAAGGCCTGTCACTCCCAGTCGTAGAAGTTGGGGGATGTATACAAGAAAAGATGGCCTTAAAATACGGCCTACTTCACTCGATGATCTTGGTCCAGACCTGAAGGATCCCTAGGAATCGACCCGACGAGACAGTCAGGGACCAATCTTTTATATCACGTGGATATTGGTTGTTTCTTCAATGGCAAACCAGCAGTGCGCCGTTCAATGCCCTCATCACCGCCATCATGTTTATAAGCTCTTCATTATGAGCATCTTTAATTTAGCTCATCATGCCTCTTCGTACAATTGACATAACAAAGAAGTCATGATGTCTAAGATTGACTTTCGCACTAACTAGAAATCAGACTTTGCTATCATCCGGCAATTAAATGTTCACAACGTGATGTGATGCTGCTTTGCTTTTTCCCGTACGGATAAAGGCTAACGTTTATCGTCAAGCAAGTAGGCGCGTAATTGATGCATGGACGATGAGCAAATGCTAATTCAAAAGCCACAGCCTAGCGAACAAAACTAAAAGAAGTAAAAGCGAAAAAGGCTAATCCGGCGAACCCAGTGGAAACCCAAGCCTAAGCTCATCACCGCATTGGAAATGAATCAAAACCCACAAGACTTGTGTCTACAATGACCGGGGGGAGTAGGAATCCTAAAAACACGAATTGAATTTACTTTCACGGTTGTGTCGTGTTGTTATTGGCAATGGTTAAAGAGTTATGCAACAAGGTCCACGAAATGACAAAGGTCGGTGTGTGTAGCTGTTAAGGACAAAGTAGCTGCAATGATTCATGGGGAGGAGGAAAACCAAGAACCTCTTCTATGAAGAGGTTGTTGGCCGTCGAAAACTGCATCGCAACCTAATTTGGATTCCATCATTCTTACCGCGAAACAACGACGATCCAAAATTCGAGATCCATGAAATAACAAAGGTCCATAAATTTGCTTTTACATTTGTGTTGCCTTGTTATTGGCTATGGTTAGAGAGTTTTGCAACAGGTCCATGAAATGACAGAGGTCAGTGCATATAACTATTAGGGACAAAGTAGCTGCAATAATTCATGGGGATGAGGAAAATCAAGAGCTTTGACAAAAGAGGTTGTTGGCTGTCGAAAATAGCATCCTAACTTGATTTGGAATCCAGCATTCTTGATGCAAAACTACAACAATCCAACCCTTAAGTGCTTCTCCTTTATTACTCTCAAAATTACTAACTCAATGCGATTGCTCTTCACTACACAATTTTTTAAGATACTTCAACTATGTCCTCTCATTATGAGCCGAGTTCAATTTAGCCCACATAAGCCAATTTCATATTAAACTAATTAAGAATCTTTATATTTTATCTTATTAGACCAATCCCGTATAACTATAAATTACAATATTAATTAATGTAGCCAGAACTTTAAAATTCTCCTACTTGAATTATATTAATTGAAATTGTACTGTACAAGCATATATTTATATTGGTCCAGATATTATTCTTGATAGTCAATTTGATTCCATAAAATCTCAAACACCAATCATGGCGGTAACTGTACATATATACACGTAACCTTTCATGGTTACGAGCGCTTTTAACTCTATTAATGTGTATTCAATATAGTAGTGTGGCAAATATATAACACTTTATAGAAAGCACTACCTATATATCATTCATTTTGTCAATCAACATATTCTCTCCTTAAGTATCATAAAACTTAATGTATCACTAGAGAATATGATTATGGTTGCAATGAACCTACATATTTCATATCTTTATGGTTAATATATATTTGTGTGTAACAAGACATGTCCTTAAGGCTAATAACTAAATGACCCCTAGTTTTTATTTGAGATTTATAAAATACCTTGAGATTTTCATTAGATATATGCATTCAAAATTATAACAATGCATTTGTAAACATTTCATTGAATATAAAGGAGTTCCTACATAACAAAATGTTACTAAATACAGAGATAGGCTTCATTAGAGTAAAAAAAGAAAAACAACTACCACTAAACAATAATATCTAATGATACTCCTAAGCATATGCTTATGACATATCATTCAAATACACAATGGCAAAGGCCTTTAATTAGTGATCCGCAACCATATTATCTATGAAAATGTGCTCTATTGCAATGTCGCAATTTTAGATTGTTTCTTTTATGGTAAAAAACTTTACATCCATATGCTTATACTTTTTGAGACCTTTGTTGTTGTTGTAATACTATAGAGTTATTGTCACAATACAACTGTATGAGTTATCCACAAAATCAAATACAGTTAACTCTCTAATGAAATTTCAGAGCTAAATAGCTTGAATAACAGCTAAAAAATATGCTACTATGCTTGCATGGTGGAGGATGGCATTGATTTATATTTCTCACTTTTCCATGATATTGCACCTCCTACTAAGATTAAGATGCATATTATTGTCGACTTCATGTCATCTTAATAGCCACTGAAGTCTATATCCAAATACCCTACTAGTCGTAGGTTCTAAACATGTCGCTAAATTAGCATATAGTCTCTTATTCTTTTTAAGTACCTCAAAAACTTCTCGGCAGCAACTTAGTGATTATGTCTTGGTTTTGACTAATATTTGTCTGGAAGTCCTATCACAACAATGATGTTCGATCTAGTGCACACTTGAGCATACATAATACTTTCAAGTGCACTAACATAAGGTATATCATTCATTTGAGCTTTCTTGACAAATTTAATTTATTAGTCTTGATAGTAGGAGCAAATTCTAGCTTGTAATGATGCATATAGAATCTTTCTAGAATACAATCAATAAATGCTCTTTGACATAAACTCAATATACGACAAGAACAATCCATATGGATCTCAACAACAGGGACAAAAGGCGTCTCACTAAAGTATTTCATGTCAAAATTCTCCGACAACATCTGCTTTGTTTCATGCAATAATCTAAAATCACTGCTAAAAAGTGAGACATTTTCCACATAGGGTACGAGAAAAATAAATTTCTCCTACTAACCTTGTAGTAAATACATTGATCAAAGAATTTGTGTACTTGATTTAGAATCCATTGTTTTTGACACGACATAGCGATGATTCAAAGTACTCCTCTATTGCCCTCTAAATCACCAGTTTAATGAGACTGCCCCTACTATGCAATTCTATAACCGCTCCTTTTGTAAGGTTGTATTTGTGCATTAAGGCTAGTGGAGATACTTTAATTATATTTATAAAATTTTCAGCCATGCCCTCTCATCATGGGCTTAGCTCAACTCAGCCCACACAAACCAGGCCCATGTTAGACTAATTAAGAATCTTTATATTTTACTTTATTAGATTAATTTTGAAAAGCGGTAAATTACAATATTAATTAATAAAATTCTTACAAAGGTAACCAAGCAAGTGGCGGAGATGGTGTGCATGGCTTATATGGTAGAGAAAAGGTAGCACAAGTCTTGATATATAGTAGTAAGAGACTTGTGGTATGTAGCTGATGCAAGATTCTAGATGAATTAGCTAGCTCAAAAAAGTTATCAACTCTTGGCATGGAGGAGCGCGGTAAGAGATTTCATTGCAAGAATTTTCATATAATATATAAGACAGATTGTGGAAAATGCACTAAACGCTAGGGCGTGACAAGAGAATATCATTCTGGTTAAGGCGACAGACCGTAGCAATGGTGGGGCAAGAGAACATTTCAGCGACAAGTAGGAGGAGCATGATGGTGACTGATGAAGAGAGAAGCATGAGGGAAAAGGGAGAGGAGCCTGTGGTGGCTGGCTGGTACTTTATTTCTAGAGTTGGAGAGAGATCCAGATATTGGTCTGTATAATATTTTGTTTCTTGTAGGTATATAGAAAGTCATTTTTACTTTGTCCTCCAGAATTGTGAGAACAAACTACTATTTGAAGTTTGAGAAAGTGTGAATGAGCTGTGAATGAATCTACATTGCGTACATTTTTAACAATCTATTGTCATCGACATGAAGCAAAGGTGAAATTTCAACAATTATAAAAGAACCAAAGGAAAGTAAAAACAAGCCATACAAAGAGTCATGGAAAGTAATTCTTTCAAGAAAAGTCATTCTTTAAAAGTTCTATATTATGACGAGAAAAAAAAGTCCTATATAATGCTTTATGGGCCTCTGGCTAGTCAGATTTCTGCATTCCATATCCCTTGATTATAAAAGAAGAGTGACTTGGTTTGGATCTTCGAGCCTCGACGCAAATGAGATTAGCCTATGATCTCCTGAGACAAGATTGATCTGAGTTATCGCCTGTTGCAACCCTTAAAGATTGCTCAAGTATATTGGCAATGTGATTTAAAGGATGATAGCTTGTGGTGCATTACTCTGTGCTCTTGTAGTTAATTCTGATAATCAACTCCAACACACTCAAACTCCCATCTTTTTAAGGTATTGTGGTCAAACGGGCACGCACAAGAGCTCATTAGACATCACCACACATTACTAGTACCCAGATAAGTGTGTGAGAGGACAACCTCAGTTTCATCCTCATTTAACTCAATTTTTACGAGCCGGCCACTAACATTGTCACCGGACTCGAAGTCTCCGCTCTCCTTATCATCAGAGTCACAACCAACATCATCAGCAATAACAATGTTCTTACCTTTACGAGAAACTGGTTTAGGCTTGCCGTCATAAATCACAGTAACCTCATAGAGGTCATCACCGGCCACTTCTGGTTCTTGATGCTACTGGAAAGGGAGAAAAGTCATGAGGAGCCATAAGACAAATAGAGAAGCTACGAGATGCGATCACCATTTTTTTTTCCTGGGAATGTAGACGACCCTTAGTCAAATCAGTATGCAGATCTTTGGGCCAAGAGGGGAAGAAGAGAAAGACGTTAAGAGTAACCTACTCATCTAGGCTTCCTTTTCTTCTCGGCATGAAGAAAAGAGAGAGAAAAGGGCTGCTCAGAGAGGCGAGGAGTGTATAGAGATGAATAACTTCTTTTTATCTTCTTTTCCTTCTTATTTAACCCAAGAAAAGATAGAGAATAAGGGAAAATGATTGATATTCGCATGGGGGAAAGAGTTTGGAAGCCCAGAATCTTTCCATTTTGGGCTACAAAATATTCTGAGGCATTAATAATCTCCTCTGGCCACAGGCCTTCTTGTACAAAATGGCTGCAAAGAATTGATCACCTAGACGATGCAGCTGAGAAGGCAGATAAATCCGCAGCTAGTTGAGAAATTTCATTGTTTTTCTTGACAATTTTTTTTACAGTTAAATCCACCATTCTCTGGTTTATCCTCTTGGCGTAGACAGGGTGCTGTCAACGCCTTTACGATAGAGTCCCGCTAAGTTATGAAGCCATTAGTTTGAGGGAAAGATTGAGGATTTTCCACCGCTTGTTTCGTTGCGTTGCAACAGGCAACTGAAACTAAGGATGGATTGTCACTATGTCTGTCCAAAATAAAATCCATCGAATGTCCTTCTAATTTCCTCGATGAGCAAACTTAAAGAGTAAAGCAATTTTGTCTGGAGCTTTCACTTCTCTTTTGGTAGAGTCAAGCGCTAAGTGCAAAGATCCCTTTCATTTGAGAGCGATGACGCCAAATCCGCAATCAAAAGACATTGACTGGTTGGGAGAGTACGGTTCTTTGAGTCTTATACCTGGAGAGACAAAGCCTTCCGACAATCAGTTGATGAACAACATGTAAAACAGAAAATGAAGTTTCTGAAGACAGAACAAGCTGGTCCAACAAAAAAAAATGGTAGTCATTGCACCACTTTATATCCCCTCGCAAGCTGAGATCGAGAAAATCAAAAAGGAAAACAAAGCTAGTAAGAAAGGAAATCATCTGTCTGGGCCAAACTTGATCAAATATACAAAGAAAGCAAGAAAGGAAGAAGGAAAATCATCAGTCTAGGTCAAACTCGATCAAATTATACTGGCCTTTTGCAAACTTAGCCATCCAGCCATAGCAAAAAATAAATGAAAAAAGAAAACAAAAACAAGTAGATATGTGTGTATATTTCAGCAAGTTCAGCAGTAATCGACAACGCAAAGGCAAGATTTCAATAATCATAAAAAAGAAAGAAAAAAGAAAACAAAAACAAGTCACCCAAAGAGTCATGAAAAAATGATTTTTTCAAGTCTTGTGTAGTGTTTTATGGGCCTCCGGCTACCCAAACCTCTGCATTTAGTGTCCCTCGATTATAAAAAAAAGAGTGACTTTGTTTGGATCTCTGTGCCCCAAGGCGAACGACATTAGCCTTTGATCTTCGAAGACACGAGTTGATTCGAGTCATTGCCTACCGCTATCCTTAAAAGATTGCTCAAGTACATTAGTAGCGTGGTTTGAAGGATGATAGCTTGTGCCGCATCACCCTGTGGTCGTGTCGTTACTTCTGATAAGCAACTCCAACATGCTCAAATCCCATTTTTTTTCAAGGCATTGGAGTCAACCGGACACGCACAGCAGCTCATCAGACGTCACCCCATATTAATAAGACAGCCTCGGCTTCATCCTCGTTCCAGCTCAGTTTCTTTATTTAGTGCAATCTCGAGGACAATGAAAGTCAAAGTCAACCCCCTTCACCTTCTCTTTCTCTGCGTCCCTACGCGGCGTTGCTTCCATCTTTTTTAGAGCTAGCTTAGCTTCATCTCTCATCTGCAAGAGCTCCAGATTTCAAGATATCAGCCTCATCAATCTCTTAGTAATTCAGACATGGCGCTCTCGGAAAGAAATTTCAGAATCAAGCTGACTGCGATTGTCCTGGCCATTTTCTTATCTCTTTCCATCTTCGCATCCTCATCGTCTAGCCATGCCTCTCCAGTTCTTTAAGTTCTTTAAGGTATGTGATGGGAATATCGGATTCCCAAAAACCGAATTCGATACTAAATCGAACCCCTAAAACAAGTGCAAAAGACGAGCCCGAGAAAATCACATGTATCACCGATCCTAAGGCACATCATAAAATCAAACATATCTTGTTAGCCACAGATTAAACACCGACGCCGATATAAAGAAGAGAAACTGATCCCGTTCGATCCGATGACATGAATTTGCCTTGAAGGGAAAAGAGTGTCGCATCCTTTTTCTTACTGTTCTTTTAGAGTGTTTCAAGGGAGAGAGGGAGGAGGAACGTACGTAAATCCAAAAGGTGGGTTCCTCCTCTCTTTTCCCCTTAAATACGTCATCTCCAAAGGACGTGTTCCTTCGGCAAAAGACGTCCCCCAAAAGTTACAACTCTTCAACGTATCCCTCCATTCATAGGTCCTAATCTTATGGGCCCGACTTTTAGGCCCAACATGGGCAGATGGGCCAACTTAGGCCCATCACAATAATAAATAAAACCATAAGTATGAAACTACTTTCGTCATAAAATCTAAACATTATTTGGCCTTTGACTTTCCTCATTATCAAGTAACTGGCAGGCCGGAGAGGCTTGACGTTGCGGCTGCTCAGCGGGTGCCAAAAGAGATCTCAAAAGATGGTTCCTGGATGCGAATTCCAAGTGTGGATGCAGAGTTTTCAGATGCCGGCAAAAAGGAGGCACCTAGCGCCTCCATCACCACCGGTCCGGGATTAGGCCGGACACTACTTCATCCGTGCCTCGCCGCCACCAAACTCGCCTCCCCCACCCTGAGCGATGACATGGAAAGATCCGAGAACCGAATTGTCCAAATATGCACCTTCTCCTCCGCCACAATGTACAAGTAGAGGAGCCGCCGCTTCTAGACATGTGAGAACATGCACTCGGGGCTTCAAGGAGCACCTCTGGCAAATAACAGTGTTATGACTAGCTTTTCGCACGATTTGAAGCCTCTGTCTCATTGATTTCCATGTGTTCTATTTTTAACTTGATACATCTATGGAAAGTGCAGTCAAAAGTTCCATTTCAATTTACTGGAAGTGCAAACTAGCACTCGTATGTACTCTTTCATATGACACTACAGAATAATCAGCATACTAAACCCAGCCTATAAAAAATCTCTAGCCGACAAAACCCGATCGACAAGGACTTGGGATGCAGTGCAGAAGTTCTAAAACCTCGACAGAAAGAAAATGGCTTGAGAATTCGACACGAGACGACATATCGCCCCGTTTCATCGAGAAGACAACTTACAATCATGCTGCAAATTACGTTAATAACCAACACGAATTCCTAACCATATGATGCAACTTAAATGAAGTGCAAATATATATATTCTTATAAAACCAAACATCATAGAGAAAATAGCTTCCCTACAAAAACACATAGAAAAAACTATATGTTCTACTCTACCCAATGCCTTTTGGGAAAGAAAAAAGCATATCGTTGATTTACCTTATGAACATGGACAGAGATTAAACTCAAGACATCGCATGCCAACACTATTACGAGCGGCGCAAAGGCTATACACCGTACCGTAATAGACATACACTGTTCATACACCTGTTCACTATTCACTTTACACCGTTCACTCGCATCTTGTTCACTTTACACTATTCAGCACTGTAGCAATTTCACTGTAGCACCCACTATAAATACACCCTCTCAACATAGAAGAAGGGGCTCGAAATTTCTCATCCCAGTATGTATATGAGGAGGAGTATGGTAGGCTTTGGGTAAGTCTGGTTTGGAATTTTCTGGGTGTATGGGGTGAGGCTCCCCAGTGTGAGGGGTGTATGACTTTACTGATGGATATAGTGGAATAAATGATATTTTCTGTATTGTTTTTATAAGCAAAGTGAGTGAACCTTGCCGATTCTGTTTCCACTAAAATTTGCTCATAATAAGCAAGGGTTTTGTTTGTATTGTGGGGTTTGAAAAGCCAATTTTTGAAAATATGTTTTTGCAAATTTTATTGGATCTTCATCGAAGAATCCGTCTTCCACATCAATATTTTTGAAAAGATATTTTGGGGAAAAATTTTGATCTTTGAGAAGGAGGGGTTGTCTGAGGCCTAATAACCACCTCACTCGAAATTCTTTTGTATTCCACTTGTTTGTTTTTGTGTAGCAAGCGGGGAAGGATTGTTACTTACCTCTATGGCACTGGATGGCTCTTTCTTTACGTTTTGTAAAGACTGGGCAAGTAGTAATATTGTTTCTTTTGGTAGTATGTTGGCTAACTGATTAAAGGCTAGCATGGGTTCAGAATGACTGGGTTCTGTTGTCAAAGGTGTTTGTTGTAAGAATATATGGTTGTTTTCTGCCATTTGGAGCCATGTCTTGACGGATGTTAAGCCTTTTGGTTTTGGTGGTGTATTGGAGGGTTCGGTAGTGGCTTTGCCTTTGCCTTTGTCTTTTTTGGGTCTTGGCATGATTGTATCCCCTGTAAAAATTCTCTTGTGAGAAAATCGGTAATGAATTTGAATATATATATATATATATATATATAGAGCAAAGTCCAGCCCGGGGCCCAGTCCCAGCCCAGTTGCAGTTGCTATAGCAAAGAAGATTGGACTCGGCCCGAATTATTTGGGCCCGTGCAGGCACGTCCAGTGGGCCACGCTCTTATGAGAATTGTCGCGATACGGCGTCGTGGCATGTGGAAATCCCCATCCCCGTTCCACCAAGCTTACCCAGGAGGAGCAAAACGAGAGGGAGGAAAAGCCGCTTCAGCTCGGATCCCCGAAGCTTTTCCCCTGCGAATCAAGGCTCGAAGGCTCGAAGGCTCGAATAGCTCTCTCTTTCTCTGTTTCTCACTCCGCCATTACCACGCCAATTCCCGGGGACGAGAAGAGGACGACGAAGCTCCTCTCAGCGCGCTCGTTCTCCTCGGCCGCGTGTCGAGCTCTAAGCGATCGGAGCAGCCGACGGCGGATCGGGACCTCTGAGGCCGGGGAGCTGGATGGGTAGGTCCCGCGGCTGACCGGACGCTCGGATCTCTGCGATTCCGACCCGATCCGATCCCGATCCGATCGAGGCCTCCAATTCGATCGCGAACCGAGCGAGCGAGCGAGCGAGGGAGGGGGATGGCCGGAGCGGTGTCGGCGCTGTTCCTCCTGGACATCAAGGGGCGCGTCCTCGTGTGGCGCGACTACCGCGGCGACGTCTCCGCCGTCCAGGCCGAGCGCTTCTTCACCAAGCTCATCGAGAAGGAGGTCCGTTTCCTTTCGATTCGTGTGTTTTTTTTTTTTTTTGGTGGTGGACTCGCGAGTTTAGGAGAGGAGGAATTTTTGCTTCTCGGCTGAAGGCTTTAATCGGGGAGGTTTCTGGAATCGCATGCGATTTGAATGCGTTGTGGTTGTGTGAGATGGAGACTGATGCTCGTGAATTGGGTGGAATCTGTTCTTAGTTTGCTTGATTTTGACCTATATGAATTCCATTGCGACCTCGATTACGTTGCTTTCGCGTCCACGCCGTGGGAATTTGGCTGACTTTTGTGTAATTCTGGTATCTGGATTGCCATTTCAGGGTGATCCACAGTCTCAGGATCCGGTCGTGTATGACAATGGCGTCACCTATATGTTTATACAGCATAGCAATGTTTACTTGATGGTAGCGGCACGGCAGAACTGCAATGCTGCCAGCCTTCTTTTTTCCTACACCGAGTTGTTGATGTAAGAGCTATTGGTAAATTTTATGTTCACACTTTAAACTTCGATAGCCTACACACTTTCTAGCCCAGTGTTGCGGAAAAGAAAAATGTAAATTGCTCGCGGGTAATGGGAATTGTGCATGTGTTGTGGCAGGTATTCAAGCATTATTTCGAGGAACTAGAGGAGGAATCGCTTAGAGATAACTTTGTAGTTGTGGTAAGATGCTTTGCACGTTGTTTCTATTGTTTCCCATTCTGTCTCTGGTCCGCTGGATCATTTAGGGCTCAATAATCATTTTTCTCTTTTTTATGGATGAATATTTGGGTATTGATGAATAATTTGTTGAATCCTCTGCTCACTTTGTTTCTTTGGCAGTATGAATTACTCGATGAAATGATGGACTTCGGTTACCCTCAGTATACTGAAGCAAAAATTTTAAGTGAGTTCATCAAGACCGATGCTTATAGGATGGAAGTATCTCAAAGGCCGCCAATGGCTGTAACAAATGCAGTTTCTTGGCGTAGTGAAGGGATACGTTATAAGAAGAATGAAGTAAGTCTATTTTAATTTTCCACCCAAGATCTTTCCTCTCTTCCAGTGTCATCTTTTTCCAGTAATTGGAATGTAATAAGCGTGTCTGATCTTGTAGGTATTCTTGGATGTTGTGGAGAGTGTCAATATACTTGTCAATAGCAACGGGCAAATTATCAGATCAGATGTGGTTGGAGCTTTGAAAATGAGAACGTATCTGAGGTTTGTTATTCACCAATTCTCAACTATCTACACAAAAATTTAAAAAAAAGAAGACGGAGGTTGCACCACTTTAATATTTTTTCTTAGGTTTAGAAATAGTAAACATAATTTTTTCTGAGTTATTGTACTTTGATCCGTCAAAGAACAGCAGTTGGTCTCCCATCCTAAATCTACTAAAGATTGATAGTGTTCCTGTGCTGTGCAGTCTGTAAGCTGTAGAATGCTATTGTCTTCCCCCCCTATTAGCAGTAATCTTAAAACTCACATTTATTCACCACGCCTGTTCTGCTGATGCTTGAAATGTCTGAGGGTAGGTTCTGTGTATTTAAGTATTTTAGCTCTTCTCACCGTATGAAGTTGCTCATTGTTACCATAACTATGCAAGATTTATGCTACCAGAAGTCTTTCTAATTTTGGACTTAAAAGTAAGATCATGTAGTTTGGTAATGGAAGAAGTTAAACTTGTCATATCAACATGAATGTGAATTAGTATGTCTTGTGTCCTTTCAGTTTGCTTTTCATCTGATCATGATCTCTGGCATGTCTAAGATTAATGTAAGGACCTGGTTGAATGAATTTTGCCAACCAGACTGAATTTGGCCTCTGTATTCTGGAACCAACACAACAAACTCTAACTGATAACTCTCCGTAACAGCTTGTTGGATTGGTGAAACACTCTACTTTTGCTTGAAAAATAGTTTAATAATCTGGCTTCATCATTCAGAAGTAGAATGGAAAGCCAAAGGATTTCTGGACAGTAACTTGACAAATTTATCGCAACCCATAGTGTAATTAGAGGATGACAGTGGGCACAAGTGAACATAGGAACCTCTAAGTTGTTGCAAGGGTATTGCATTAAGATTCTCGGAAACTAGTCATTACAAATTTGAGAGCTCTGATTTTGGAGAGCCTGGACATTCATGTCAAGCATTCTAAGGGTGCATTTGGTAACATTTCTGTTTCCTAAAATAATTTTTGTTCAGAAATAGTTTTATTCCATGGACAAGTTCCTAGGAAGAAGGCATTTGGTAAGTGCACCAAATTTCTCTTCCCAGAATGGAAAAAGAATGGGAATACATTTAGTACTACCCTCAAACTTTTTTTGATGTATAATTTTTTTTTTTAATATTTTTCTAAAATTTTTCTAATTTTTTTGAATTTTTTCTTTCTTTTTTTCTCTCCCTTCGCCCTCTTCCTCTAACCAATACCAATCTCGTTGATGGCCAACAAACGGCCAAAGACGAGAGCCGACAAGGCTCGACCTTGCCAGGGCACTGTGCCACGGCTAGGCAAGGCTGACCTCATAGTGGCTAGGCGAGGTAGCCTTGCTCAGATCTAGCAAGGCAGAGCGTCACTCAGCCACTGCGAGTTCGACTTCACCGGGCCATGGTGAGGCCAACATCGCCCAACCACGGCGAGATCACCTCATCAGTTGTTGAGGCACGGTGACCGACTAAAGGGGGAAGAAGAATGGAAAATGTAGAAAATGACATTGTTTAAAAATTATTCCTAGGAACAAAGAAGTAGATTTTTTCAACTTCTTTTTGTTGTTCCAAATCTATTTCCTGGCCAATGATTTGTTTCGTAAAATAGAAAAATTAGTTGACATTACTAAATGAATTTATATTCTTTTTCTAGTTATTTTTGTTCCGGAAACAAAAAAAAATAAAAAAATAGAGAGATAGAATGATTACCAAACAGGACCTAATAGGCAAACTAGAGAGAGCGTGGAAAGAGGATGATGACAGCTGGGTAGAATATTGCATCCTCTTTGACATAGGGGATCTTGAAAATTCTTGACTTCCTATTGCTCTTTTGGGATGTAGAATTGTGACCTATGAGAGAAGGAGATGAGCTATAAAAACTCTTTTAGCTCTACAAAGACAGGAGCAGGAATGGGAATCTGTTGTTCTGCTCTATTTGGTCATTCTTTTTGTTTCTGACATTTTTCAGCATGATCTAGATTTTTAACTGATTATTTTTTTTTTTTTTTTTTTTTATAGTGGCATGCCGGAGTGCAAGCTTGGCCTAAATGATAGAGTATTATTGGAGGCCCAAGGTCGAACAACAAAGGGAAAGGCAATTGATTTGGATGACATAAAGTTCCATCAGTGAGTTGTCTAACTCCATGAGCTCCTATGTTGCCTGAACTGTTTGTTAAGATGATTATCCTTTCCTTTTTGGTTGTCCATCTCAGTATGATCTGATTTTGAATAACTCTGTGTTAAATTAGGTGTGTACGCTTGGCCCGCTTCGAAAATGATAGGACAATCTCCTTTATACCTCCTGATGGATCTTTTGACCTTATGACATACAGACTCAGTACTCAGGTTTGCTTCAAACTATGATTTTAGTTATTTCTTATCATTGCATCTGTAGTCTTCTGAAAGATGCATTTATATTTTCTACTTCAGGTAAAGCCACTTATCTGGGTGGAAGCCCAAGTAGAAAGGCATTCAAGAAGTCGTATTGAGATCATGGTAAAAGCAAGGAGCCAGTTCAAGGAGCGCAGGTGATTGTTCTTTAAATGATTATATAATTGCTTTTCTTGTTAGTGATTTATCAGCATTCTAAGTTTGATTTTAAAAAACAGTACTGCTACAAATGTTGAAATTGAGTTGCCAGTTCCTGCTGATTCTACGAATCCAAATGTTCGAACTTCAATGGGTTCTGCGGCGTATGCGCCAGAAAATGATGCGCTTGTCTGGAAAATAAAATCCTTTCCTGGTGGCAAGGTATGGCTGTGTATCTTCTCACTTGTGAGGGTTGGCTGTCTATATCATTGCATTTTAAAAGCATTTTGTTAAGCATACATAGCTAGCCATTCCATTCTCATTTGATTCTCCTTTGCAAAACTGAATTTGCAGGAGTATATGTTGAGGGCTGAATTCAGTCTACCCAGTATAACAGCTGAAGAAGCCACTCCTGAGAGAAAGGCCCCCATACGCGTGAAGTTTGAGATACCATATTTCACTGTCTCTGGCATACAGGTGCCTCTCTAAGTCACTTTGCTCAAATCTCTCCACTGCTATTTTAGTAAGAAGGGGAAGCTTTGCCATGAGAAGACGGACAGATTTTTTAATGCCAAGAGATCCAAGCATTACATTGTCCAAAATTAGCTTGTAAATTCTCAGTTTCTTAGATTGCCGGACGTATTCTGCGGTGAAAGCCTTTATCTCAACAAGCAAAGCAGAATATTCATTTCCTTTTTATGTTTGCTCCTTGACGTTGTTTTAGGTGCGGTACCTGAAGATTATTGAAAAGAGCGGCTACCAGGCTCTTCCCTGGGTGAGATACATCACTATGGCAGGCGAGTATGAACTGAGGCTTATCTGAGGTAGATTTACCAGACATGCCAAGACTGATGGACGATGACAGAAGCTTTAGAAAATGTGAGCTTTTTGAAGAGTGGTTTGATGCGGATAATATCGGTTGTCTTGTTTTCAACGCTTTATAATTATTCTTTTTGTTGGGGCTTAATTGTTGTTGGTTCCCCAAATGTAGTACTCACATACTTTTGATAGAATTACCATTTTGATAATGTGAATGAATGTGCTGTTGAGATCTTCAATTCAGCTTATATGTGCAGTAGGTCTTTTAAAAACACTTTGATCTTTGTCTCGAGTATAATAGCACATTCTGGTTCTTCAGTTTCTTATTGTGGATCCGTTCAGTATTCAGACTTGGTGACTTTGGATGAAGCCGGTGTTACGAGTGCTGTGATTAAAATAGGGTTGGAAAGATTTTAGCCACCGGATTGTTCTGGAAGAATCCAGCATGGTATTACCGATTTTCATATTCATAGTATGTGGACTACTGCTGGAATTTGTTTCTATTTTGGTTGAGCATTTGCCTTTGGTGATGCTGTGTTCAATTTAGAGGAAGATGATGGATAAGTTCGGTATCTAGCGGCCACCCTTGTAATCAAGATGTCTTGAGTTTGTCTTATACCACGGATGATACGGTCATCAGTAACGTTAGTTTCTTCTAGTTTCCCATGAAAGCAACGTGATGCTGTGTTCAATTTAGAAGAAGATGATGGATAAGTTCGGTATCTAGTGGCCACCCTTGTAATCAAGATGTCTTGAGTTTGTCTTATACCACGGATGATACGGTAATCAGTAACGTTAGTTCCTTTCTAGTTTCCCATGAAAGCAACGATTAAAACATGTTCAAAAACACGTTATGTTTCTGAAACAAACCATGTAGCTCTTGGATGAGTTGAAATATTGTGAAGATCAGAGAGAGAGCACAGCAAATGTCCGTAAGATGCAGAGAGAATTTCTGTATGCTCATGCCAGAAAATCTGCTTGCTTCAACTAATTTCACAAACTTAATTCCGAGCCTGCCTATAGCTTTCCTAACACTGCTAATATCAAAATGAGGGGCCAAAATCGGCATCAACTCAACAGAATGACATGGAGTTGGAGAAATGCTATAAGCTTCTTTCCAGTTTCCTCATCTACTCATCATCAGCAACTATGTTATTCGGCAATGTTGGCAGAGATTTTCTAAAAACATGCTTTCGGCATCGTTGGAAGATGCTATCATATATGAGATCGAACTGAACTCCGGCTCTCTCACGGTTCACAATGAACAGCATGTGATCAGCTTCCACCATCTTGTAGTACCTGCATTCCACCAATTCGCAACCGTGTAAGGCTAACCATCTCATTTTCTGTAAGTCAAGTCTTTGCTAGGACAACGACTAGCAGGAGAAAAACAATTCGGTGGTTTCCATCAAGAGAAAGTGGGTAACTGAAAAACGTCCTTTTTCGCCGGGGCTTTCAAACTTCCCATTTTCAAAAGCAAGATTTGATCCCACCACCAATTAAGTTGACGGGCACCTTACGTTTCAAAATGTTGAAACAGTTCGTGTGAAAGAGACGCAATGTACATAAAAATACTCCAAAGGATGCTGTTTGGATTGAATCGTCGGCCTCGAGGAAGGACAGAATAGATCATGATGCTTTATCGTAGCCCATCCGGATCACCTTAAGTGATTGTCGTTTATGCCATCTAATGATGCTGTTCCTTCATGGGGCGTATCATGGTGAAATATATCAAGTGTTGACCTCAAATCTTTGGATGAATGGATAAACTTCGCACAGAGATCTACTATAGCATAACACTGCTTCAAGGAATATTATGTGGAAGATAAGATAAGCCATTTAAGTTTTCTGGCTGAGGAATACTTGATTATTCTAGCCCGTCCTTTTCAATTGAGGGTGGAAACGGATGGGTAATAAGTCGGAACGACAAGATCACACGGTGATTTAACATTGACCATGTTGGTAGGGAAAGCTGTTAGCTACAGGTCGCAGAGAAATTTCATAGCTACTGCTTCCATTACGTTCATTCTTTGCTCGATACAGAATGATTTTTGTACTTCAAATTTAGTTGAATGAATCCCAAGTAATCCCATGCAAATGGCATAAATTAACATCATGCTGTTAGAGTTCGACATAAATTTCAAAGAGAACGAGTGAAAAGACCTCATTTTTTGTAGTTCATGTTTAGGTGGAAAATCATTTCTATAAAGTTGATCATTATGAGATATTACTCGGTCTTTAGCATAGAATGAGCAATAGTGAAGACAAGGAATAAATACTAACCAGATGCCTGGTTCCAGAGGTTGGCAATCGGCGTCCGACACGACATAATGACTAGGATGTTCGATCGGGAGGCGTGGGTGAGTCATGGACATAATGTTGAGTGCTCCATCATTATCCTGCCAATCTTCGTCCCTGTGAAAGTATTTTTTTTAAAACTATGAGATGAATTATAGTTTCTTTCCCTTTTATTCATGTCCTAACTTTTAGGTTCCTCTCGATGGATTATTCTCAATATGAACTGAATACAGAATACGATTCTTATATAAGCAGTGCATGAGAACTTACGGAATTCCTAGAACGCACAAATTAGTAAATGAAGTTGATGAGCTGATGGAATCTTGTCAAAATGAACTTCTAACACTATCTTAAGAAAGCTCTATCTGAGTTTCCATAAATGTACAGATAGTGAAACATATAACATAAGATTTTCACCTGTAGCCTTTGTAAGGAGGAGGAACATCTGGAGGATGCCGCCATTGACTCATCTGAAGCACCCTTATAAAAAACAGAGGGTGGATGCCTAGTACGCTTGAAGGAACTGTGAGGCCGAGGATCTTTCGAGTACGCTTGGTGGCGTAACTGAAATAAAAGGTATTGGGGAAAGTATGCAGATGGCTGTTCAATCGCATCGACCCTTGAATCGTGAGGTCTGGGAGAATCCAATCGCCAGAGGCAAAGGGGCCTGTATTTCCCAATATGCAATTTAACAGACCCCAAATCCCTACTTTCTTCCAAGAAATGCCAAAATGATCAAAACCAAAATTGTAATAGGCTTTCAGCCATGGGATGTCAAGCCAATCGTATACTATCACTCCGAGACGGCAAAGCTGAAGCAGACATACCGCCTTCATTGTCTTTCCATCCTCTGGCCTGTAAATTATTAAAGCTCAGTTCAACACTTCAGCAACAAAGAAAGGGGAAAAAAATCCAGCCAGATTAGAATCGCCTCTAGAAATCTACCTAAGCCAGTTGACCTTATAGAAATTGCACTAAGAAATCGAAATTGCAGTGTGACCCGTCAAAGAGATTCAAAAGCCAAAATAACAGGTAAAACCCAAACTTACCGCATTCCATCTAAGTAGGTTCTTGTGGTCCCATTGAATGCCCCTGATAAGGCTGTGATACTCAACACCCAGTTCTCAGAAGTGTTCTCATACCCATTAAAAGCCTAAAATCATCAAACCCAGTCGTTTGAAAATGTTGTCAATGACTGTCCTTCGATGTAATAGAGTATGCTAGATCGAGAGCAGGTACCTTATCAGCAAGCATCTGTTGCAAAACCCGAACAACCTGCGCTCCCGCCGAATGCCCCACAAAGTGGATTGGATGATCTTCATCCCATTCCGGATAATGCCCTGCAATGGCAAGCGCATCAATTTAGAAAACTCACATCGCTGAACCTTCACTGAGAAAAGCCACCATTTCCTGAGCAGGGAACTTCAAGTGAAAGACTTCGGGAGTAATTTTTTCCCTCAATATCTGCACACCTTGTTCGTAGATCCGCCCAAACTGCGAGTGCCCACAAGCCACACTATGTTCCTCGCCATAATCGACTTGCCCGCCTTTCAAATAATAGAACAGTTCGCGAGCCCTGGAATTTCAAACTTGCAGAAACCTCTCAGCATTTGCAGAAAAACCAAGACAAAGTGCTAAGATATGACCTTAAGTACAAGAAATTTACAAACTTTAAGCACGCACCTGTCGTATACACTGGTTAAAGATCCCAAATCAGGCACCAAAACTCTCTCGTCCTTCTTCTCTGCCCCCGCAAAATAAGATAAGCCTCCCAATCTCTGAAAACCATATGAAAATAAAACGAAAGAAAGAAAAAGAAAAGCCCACTTTCAGAGGGGGGAAAATAACGAAAGAGCAATTCATTCGAAGGCAACCAACGCTCAAATCATGATAAGATTACCATCACATACGTACCCCCTTCCCAAATCCAAAGATTCCATGAACCAACACAATAGGAGGCAAATTCTCAACATGGGTCGCCGCCGCCGGGTCTCTGCTTTCGTCAAGATTCGGGCTTGGCTTGCAGAGGCATTCTCGAAACGCCTGATATAGATCGCCGGCGACGGCCGAGCTGAATATGTAAAACCCATAAAGCAAATGCACCGCCGAGCTCACGAACAGCTCCGACAGCTGCAGCCCCAGCACCCCGAACCTTATCATCCCTCCACGACCAAAGACGAAGGAGGAAAACGAAAGAAACAGAGGAGGGGAGAGAGATAGAGAAAGGAACCTCCTTCGAACCCCAAAAAAGGTGGAAGGAAAAACAACAAACAGAAGAGGAGGGAGGGCTCTTCTTGGAGGGAAACTGTCAACAAAAAAAATGGAAAGAAAAGAAGAAGAAAGACATAAATCCGAACCCCTCTAATGATCCTCCATCACAAGCCGAGGAAGAGGAGGGGGTAAAGGAATTGACTTTTTCCTTGGCTTTTCTTGTGCTTTTTTTCCCAAGCGTTTCTTCTTCTTTGAAGGATTCCGCGAAATGGAGAGGGGGGGATTTAACGTTGGATGGTGACTCGGTTGCCTGCATTATTTATTTATTTATTTATTTATTTATTATTCATAATTTTATCGTGTTTGATCTTGCTACGAAGACTTTGAAAATGGCTTTGTTTTCCCTTCTTCACTTTCCCTCCACCGCACGAAGTCTCAACCAATCGGGAGGCGTTCACCGTCTGCCCATTTTCTTCCTGTCTTCCGTCCATGCAGATACCCCGCTCTACGGAACATCTAGGTAGGTTGGCGGTGGGCGGATCCACGTGGCCGCCGCAAGCATAATTATGTACCAAAAGTGGGGGCCCACTGATTGATTAATTATAGTGGACAAATCTTTATAATTAGGCAAATTTATTCGCGATTGTTGTTTTTTAGCCACAAATCATTGGCCTGTGCATTTATTAGTTATCGGTCGAATCACAAGCCAAAGCAAAAAATCTCATCTTATCCCATTTCCTCATTTTAAAATCAAGAATTTTATATGATGGAATAATTCTAAAAACTATAGATTAAGGACGACACTTATCGGAATATTTATGTATTCTATGTTGGATAATGAAAATAAAAATGGGTCCTTGTTAACAGTGCCACCGGGGCACTTGTAAGTACATCTAATATAGAAAAAATTTCTCCTTTTAATACGATCGATATCTACAGCATTAGAAAAATTACGATTCAGCCGATTTAAAAAAAATAAATAAATCGATGTTAATGAAATTCAATAATATGTATGGCCTGTAAGTCTGTGTAGATTTTTTGGAATTTGGGCCTGTTGTATATTTTTATTTGTTTCTTTAATGGATAAAGGGGGAGAGATATGCGCTGGATTGGGCTGGAAAATTCCCCTTATCAACAGCCAACTAACTCCCAACTGTACGTTGCGTTCCCCTACACGCGCCGCGTTCATCGTGGGGAGCACGCGTTCTTTTGTGAGTGGTCCGGTGCACGCAAAAGTAAAGACAGGAGCAACTTAAATAATTTAAGATACAGCTGTGCCTTCTTAGATTCATTTTTCTCTCAAACTTTGAGGTTTAGATTGACTCTTTTTTTTTCTAGTAGGCATAGCAAATGATTGTCTAAAATATTGAAATTCATTGAATGTTGCAATTAAAGAAAGAAAGATATTATTGATCAATCATCTCATTAAAATTTTAATTTTATATCTACATTATCATGTGTCATGAATCATGCAAACTCTAATCCTATGTCCGCGCAAGATTAAGCAAGTAATCTCTTGGGTCTTGTGAAGTTGTCTCTCAGCTTGAGAGGGTTGCGGCTATGGCCACACCTCAATTTTGGCCTCAAGTCGATGATGGCTGCCAGTGCCTCTAGAGGGAGCAAGGGCAATTAATCCTTCATGCTTTCAATTTTTATCTACAATTTGCAATCTTTTCCACTCTATGTTTTTGCCATGCTTCATGATTTTCTTCTTTTCCGTACATTTTGGGTTTTCGTTTGTGGGTTTGCAAAAAGATGAAGAGGGCACAACATGGATTGACCAGGGAGTGTCGTGGCAAAGAAGTGTGAGGAATTCAAGCCTTGAATGAAAGCGAGTATTGATCACATCATTCAAACGTATTCTCTTGTCAATATATTTTGGGTGGGTAATTTTGGAATTAAAATGCCAATTTAGTAAATTACACATGGATAGGAAATGTAATATGAAATTTAATACAAAAGGTGACGATGATAATAGTAAGCTTTAAAGCGAGAGTGGAACATATTAATACAAAAGAGTAAAGATGGAAGGGGGTTCGTTTCGACCAAAAAAAAGAAGAAGGGAATTCGTAATTTTATTTTCTTTTTCTTTTTTTTAAAGTCTATGTTGGGGGAGGTAAGTGAACGCCACATGCGCGCCGCCTCACTGTCTGAATTGCCTCGTTTTCCTCGCGCTTCACCTTTTTTTATAGGAGGCGTGAATTGAATGAAATTGCTGCTCCTGTTTATTTGCCAGCAATTCCCATGCACACGGCCCGTTTCTGGTGGCCCGATTAAGAGGAGGGCCTCGAGAGGATAAGAAGTTGTTCTGTCCGTTTTCAACGACTGTCCCCTCGCGAGGATAATAACTTCTAACTGGTTCTTGTCTGAAAATTAGAATAGACCCGAATTGAATAAGAACTTTCTTTTTATAACAACGAACGAGATTCTCTTTTCTCGGAAATGAAAATAACCAACTTCAAGTGGTCACTAAATATGTACACGATCTCAAATTTATTCAAGATCTAAACGATAGCAATTATCACGTGGCGGCAGTAGCTTGAGTCGTCAATCTCTCTCCCTTTCTCTCTTTATCTCTTGTCCTCTCTCAATATAGATTTGGGATCGATTTGGGACCACCAATGACAAAGACAACCCACACGACGACAGTTATTATTATAGTTGATGATTACTGCAAAAGACATTGATTACTCTAGCTCTTACATAATTCTATTCTTTCATTTTCCGTTTATAATAATTTCTCACCAATCCTAATCTAGTTGGACTAACTATTTAATGGAGTTAGGTATGACCATAGCCATATCTGTAAATGGAATTTCGACATTGCATGCTTCATCAATGGCCTCAACACGCAAGCGGGAGAAAATTAGGGACACTTGGTTAAGAAGAAACCCTAAGTAAAATGGTGAACCACCCCCGTTTAGTCAAAACGCTCGATTTCTGTATAAGAGAATGTAACACATCCAACGCACATTCGTACATTAAGTGAATAAGTTGGATAAAAAGAGAAGTAACATAAGATCATTTTCATTCTTTAGGGACACTTCACATTTCTCCCTGGTCCGCCGTAGTAGAAGTAATTCCCCCACGCGTCGTTGTATTCCTTCTGGATGTCGTAGCAGTTGGGGTGGTCGGCGACGACCTGGAGGTTCGCCGGGGGGGTCAGGTTGTTGTCCCAGTCGACGACCTGCAGGTTGCGGAAGTAGGAGGCCTTGGCGAAGCCCTCCTCGGCGAACTGCCCGCTTCCCATCTGGGTCGTGGTGTGCAACCCGGAGGGCACGGAGTTGACGATCTCCCCGCCGAACTGGACCATGGTCGCATGGTCCATTAGGTGGGTGAACAGGAACGACGGCCAGTACCCAACTAGGATGCCTGGCCCGAATTCCAGCCACCAGTTCCCGTGCTTCGGATCCTGCAAAAAATCAAGGGAAGTTATCAATGCGGCACCATTAGATAGTGAATGAATATGAGCCAATGAATACAACAAACATCCGTGCTGATTAAGGGGAATGATACTAGTTAGTCAAACTATCGCGAATCGAGGGTTGCTTTGTAAAGGGAAAATGCAAAGCTGTATAGACAAAAAGAGGAGACTTCTAGGCACAAGCACAGGATAATCAAAGTCAATAATTGTAGCCATGCAATCAGAACAAGGAGCATGCTTCTTCCTTAGGTTTTGTCCCAATGTGCAATCCTCAATCGAGAAGCTTTCGCTTCAAGGCTGAGGAAAGTTACGCTCCTTGCCCAGCTTTTCCAGCACACGCCAGTGCATCATGCATAAAGATTTGATGATGTTCCCCTTTGATCATTGTCCTTGATAACCTTTCCACTTACTCTCCTCTTCCCTTCTTTTTCTCTATCCGTTTCCTATGCTTCTTTAATGGGACTGCTAAATAAAGATTAGTACTGATGAATCTAAAGTCAATTTCTTGATAAAAAGCTCCATGGTGGTCACCCCATTTCAAAGTAAAAGGTACTGGGGCTGACTAAGGTTTTCACGTTGGTGGAGCATGCAGGTGGAGCGGGTAGAACGTCACGCGCGCAAGCATGCACAGCCGATGTGAAATTCAAACGAAAAAGTAGACGAGCACACACACGAATCCAGTCAATGTCTTCCCCCCGTTCTCCGACGTATTGCTCATCGAGTTCGATGTGCATGAATCGAGAGTAATGTAGTGATATAGGAGAATACAATGTACGCATTGCGACAATGATATGCATACCTTCCATATCAACAAGCTGATGTCGAATTGGCCACCGTTGAATGAAGATGTGGGAGATATAGCAGCTCCAAGTGCAACCCTGCTGTCCGTTTGGACGAAGCCTGAACACAGCAAGTTGTAGCATCCTGTTGTCTGGTATGCATCGGTCTGCTCGTACCAAGTCATATATATATAGCAATCATCAAACAGCCCAAACGATGTTGTCAATTGTTGAAAAATGCGAAAAATTTCGTAGGATGTCAGTTTTATTCTCACCGTCCAATATGTAAAAAACCTTGGGAAGTTGTCCCCGTACAACTCTGGACTGACCTGTCGAAATTCAAATATGCATGTCCATGTTTCAGTCTATCGATATACACGCGAGTGAAAACAGTGAAAATTTAAGTAGTTCCCATCCTATTGATGCATCAGTACATTAAAATTGCTACGTGGATTCAGAAAATGATTTGAGGACAATAATTAGCTAGCTCAATGTAGAAAAGGAGAATAATTAAGTCACCTGCCAACCAGCTTCGATGGTGTTGAGATCATCGCCAAACGAGCCGGAGATGACCCAGATCTGGGACAAACTGAATTCGGATTGATTGGCGACTTGAGGCGCCCAAACATTGATGCTTGCTTTTGCTCCATAGTATTGATCTCCAGTCACATACCCGACCGCATGCTGTACGGGCACATTGTATATGTGAACATATCTACGTAGTGGATGCTTTTTTTTGTCTCTCTACTATAAATGAAATTTTATTTTCTAATGAACAAGCTTGATTCGCGTCAGCTGATTTCCGGTTGAGCATCGTGTCCACTCTACATAGACTAGTTTTGTATCTCATTTCACTCGCTTTTCTGAGATTCAATTTGGTTTTCCTGGCTGAACATGATAACCAGTTCTTGGCTATAGGAAATGAATGATATGCAGCACTTACCTCATGACCGTCATAGCTGAGAAAATCTCTTCTGACGCATCTTCCTGCTTTCCTTCCAAACCTTTGTAGCGAGCTAGCCCTTAATATGTCCTCTTCGCTCGTTCTCCGTATCGGGATTGTCCCTCCCGGGCACGATTCACCCGTGTTCCTCCACAACTGAAAATCCTCCACAAGCATCATCCCTGTCAGATCACCACTTGTCGGTCTCTCGGGCGGATCCTGAGCAAATAAACCGAGAAAACAAAGATATGAGTCTGCCACAGTGGCTGATCATGCCATGTTATTTAGCGTCAGGGAAGAAAATTACCGGTGGTTTGTGTCCTCTCAACAGTGGATGATCAAAAGCTGGCTGTTGATGCAGCAAAACACAATCTATAACTTCACCATGGAGGGTCTGAGATGAGGCCGAGAACAAATCGACGTTGAAGCATGCATACACAAATTAGCAAATGCCTAAAAAGGGAACCAAAAGGGCGAAGGGAGAGAACTATAGCTAATAAAGGATGGCGATGGATGCCTGAATTGTCTTGACCGAAGGCTTGTTGATTTTCCTGAGATGGGTCTTGATCTTGTTCAACCTGCGCAGCTCTTTCTGCGGCCGGAGATTCTGATAGTCGGCTGTGCGACGACGAGCATCGTTGAACCCCGACAGTCGGAACGGGCAGACGCCAGAGAAAAGAAGAAACGCGACCAAAACTGGGAGGGGTGAGAAGAGCTTACGACGCCGGTTTGAAGCGATCATGCTTGAGACAGTTCCCTTCGGCTAAATCCGCCTGTGCATGCTCGTTCTCTACAACAGCTCGGCGTGCTGTGCGCTCCGAAGTAATAAACTACACTACTACACTCGATCACAACAGGGGAAAAAACGAAGGTGGCGTCGCTCAGAATCTAACCCCGATGCATGCAGCGATGTAACAACGAAGGCTCATATACAAAAAGACATACGCTTTATATCATGTCGCGTTATTTTAAAACTTCAAGGGGACAACTGTCCTGAAAAGATTGGGAGGAAAAGCTCTGGCGAGCATGGAGTGCAATGGAATGTCTACTGCCGTTGAACTCCATGATGATGTCTGAAAGGCATGATCAGCTTTTCCATGTTGCCCGCGCCCTCGGTCCTACACGTACTTCTTTATGACTTTCGTTCGGCCGAGAGATGTGTGGTTTTCTCGCCTCATCATGGCTCGGAAGGTCCGGAAATTTGGCAGCGAGAAAAAAAAAAATAAAGTCTCCGCCCCACTAATTCTACACGGTATTAATGGGCGTGGTCCACCCTTAATAATCATGACATCTGTGCTTTAGTTAGTCGCATAATTCGGTTAATTCATCATATTTACTTCGCCGACGCGCGTCTCTAACGGAGTCATTAGCTTATGGAGCCGAAGCCAATCCTGGTGTAACCGAATTCGTAGACATTGGATTCGGTATAGTGATTGTGTGGAAGTTTCATGCGAGGTGTCAATTTCAAGTCGCGGGATGGTCTCGAGTCCCATTCACACTGACCCGGCAAACTATGTTTGGCCGATCTCTGACTGAATACCAGGACTTGGGTCCCATTAGTTTCCCTGATCACCAGGACTCGAGACCTAGGCATTTTCTTTTCTTTTTTTTCTTTTTTTTTTCTTTTTTCTCCTCTAACTGGTCATCGAGCTCGGCGATGGTTGGTGACTAGCTAGAGACGAGATACGGCGAGGCTCCCTCAAGGCTAGTGAGGTTGTCGGCTAGAGGAGAAAAAGAAAAGAGAAAAAAAACATTCAGAAAATTATTAAAAAATTAAAAAGAAATTCTACGTCATAAAAAATTTGAGAGTAATATCGAATGCATTAATATTTTTTTCTATTTCGAATATTGAAATTTTGTGCAATTACTAAATATGTTTGAATGCTTAGAAACTTATCTAGAAAGTATAATGAGAAAAAAATTATTTTTGAACAGAAATTATTTCATGGAACAAAATGACTACTAAATGTATCCTTAGTGATACAAACATGGTCAAAGAACAGTGAAAACTTCAAAACCACGGGTTGAAATTTTGTCCGAGGACGACGAGCCAACAGGTCCATCCCATGAGTATGATCACACATACAGAAGCGAGCCAAAATTGGAGGGCGGGGTTAGTTGAGCCTCAGGCATAATCTCATGCTTTTCTCCAGGTCGTCGGGCTCGTGTGAATTGGATTGGTGCAAGCAAACAATGTTTTCTGCGAGAACCAACGGGAGCGGGGGGATCTTGGGAGTCGGCAGTTCCGATGTAGGAAAAAATGAGACGGGGCGGCCAAAAAGATGCTTAAAAATTTGCCTTATTCTTACATAATTCGTGCGCTTGATTCGGTCAAATGAATGGGAAAGCGAAACCCTCGAATCCACAACAAAGATTCGGCAGGAAATTCACTGTTGTCCCCTGTGTTTGGCCCCTTTTTTGGGAAGACGACGAAACAAGCGAGTCAGAGTTCATTGAGCACTAAGAGCAGAGTTGCAAGTTAAACCTCGCTATTTATAAAATTTCATTACGTTCTTTAGACTGCAGATTTGAGCACGCTATGGTGGTAAGATTTGATCATGTCAAAATTCAAAGGTAAGTAGAATTAAGGAGAAAAAAAAAAAGGTGAAAATTTGGAAAGGGGGGGTGAAATCATATGATAAATCGTACATAAAGTCAAAGGTTGAAGGGGGAAGTACATTAAAATAGGAGCGGAGGCTTAGATATTTTGTCTTCCTTGAATGCGACAACTGGCGAAGAATATCCCATTGGACCGGAGAAGTAGGTTCCTTTCCAGATCAGCGCCCGTTGAATATTCTTCGGTCAGTTCAGTCAACAAGAGCTACCACCACAACTCTCCACGTCAAATGACCGGATTACCCTCCGCACTACCCCACCACCTTTAATTACAACATAAGCGTACTTTATCTCTATTTATTCGTTCATTGCTTGTTTTACTAAATGTTTGACCATACTTGAAAGAATCCCTCCATGAAAATTCTATCATCCCGCATCTCTCGTCGCTCTGATTGAGCTTGCACTATCATCAATCTCATTACTTGCGATGAAAGCTCAATAATGTACAGAGATTCTGCTGTCAACAGTGTCAGTATCTATGAGAAAAAAGAGTCCGCTCCTCCAAATATAATTTCGCCATTAAGATCTCTCTAGACGTGACGTTCCAAATGGATGGAGTGCACGTATTCCGGTTGATCCGATCCAACCTCATCCCCATCCAAGATAATGGCCACAGCGGCAGGGCACGATGGTCTTTTCGCAGTTCAATGGACGAGAGAATCCGGCACCAATTTAAAAAGAGAAACGGGAACCCCCCGGGCTCTCCCGGCCGAATACAGAAAAGTCAACGCGTGGATATGCGCAACTTGCGCTTCGGTCCACCTAACCGTCCATCTCATCCCTTTACCAATCGGAGGAGCCCAGAAGCTGCGAGGGTTCCGTCGCCTCAGCCTTCCGGAATTGAACCCGGGTTCACTTCACCGCTCCTCTTCTCGATCCCGCCTCGCATTAACGACTCGTTCGAAATCGCAGAAATCCCTCAAGTTGCTCCATTGCACGGCTCCATAAGAACCGTACCTCCCGCCGAGTTCGGCCCTCTTTCTTTTCTTTTTGTCCGAAGAGGCGTCGTCGTCGGCCTCAATCGATGTCGGTCTCGGTTCTCCGAGCGAGTCCCGCACGCCGCGACTCCCCCGAGCGTGCGGAACTCAAATGCTTGTGTGGGGATGCCCAACTCCCCTGTTAGAGCACAACAGTGGCTGCTTGTGTAAGCTTCTTGTTCCAGATAAGCATCACATGCAAGCTCTCCCACTTGTTCAGTCAACTATCTTGCAATATCTTGAATTTCTTTAGTTCCATTCAATTGCCAAGGCTGCTTCGCCATATGTAATTTCTTCACTTGCTAATAGCAATATAAATTCTTCCGAAGTCACACAGAGAGAGAGAGAGAGAGAGATGGAATCTCCTCCGCCCCAGAAGTTCGCACTCCCGGTGGACTCGGATCACAAGGCCACCGAGTTCCGCCTCTTCTCCGCCGCGAAGCCCCACATGCGGGCCTTCCACCTCTCCTGGGTCTCCTTCTTCGCCTGCTTCGTCTCCACCTTCGCCGCCCCGCCCCTCATTCCCATCATCCGCGACAATCTCAACCTCACCGCCACCGATATTGGCAACGCCGGCATCGCCTCCGTCTCCGGCGCCGTCTTCGCCCGCGTCGCCATGGGCTCCGCCTGCGACCTCTTCGGCCCCCGCCTCGCCTCCGGTTCCCTCATACTCCTCACCGCCCCCGCCGTCTTCTGCTTCTCCCTCGCCTCCTCTGCCGCCTCCTTCCTCGTCCTCCGTTTCCTCGTCGGCTTCTCCCTCGCCACTTTCGTCTCCACCCAGTTCTGGATGAGCTCCATGTTCTCCCCCAACGTCGTTGGCTGCGCCAACGGCCTGGCCGGCGGGTGGGGCAACCTGGGCGGCGGCGCCACGCAGCTCATCATGCCCTATGTGTTCGCCATCATCCGCGACGCCGGCGCCATCAAGTTCACCGCGTGGAGGATCGCCTTCTTCATACCCGCCCTGTTCCAGACCCTGACAGCCTTCGCCGTCATCCTCTTCGGCCAGGACATGCCGGACGGCAACTTCAAGGAGCTCGAGAAGGAAGGGGACAAACCCAAGGACCAGTTCTCGAAAGTGCTCTACAATGGCGTCACCAACTACAGAGGGTGGATACTGATGTTGACCTATGGGTACTGCTTCGGGGTGGAGTTGACCACCGACAACATCATCGCCGAGTACTTCTACGACAGGTTCGACCTGAAACTGAGCACGGCGGGGATGATCGCGGCGAGCTCCGGGCTGGCGAACCTCTTCTCGAGGCCGATGGGCGGCGTGATCTCGGACGTAGTGGGGAAGAGGTTCGGGATGAGGGGGCGGCTGTGGACGCTGTGGGCGGTGCAGACGGTAGGAGGCGTGTTGTGCGTGGTCCTGGGTCGGGTCGGGTCGTTGGGTGCGTCCATTGGGGTCATGATCGCCTTCTCTATCTTCTGCCAGGCGGCTTGCGGGCTCACTTTCGGCGTGGTTCCCTTCGTCTCTCGGAGGTAAAAGACTTTCTCATTTTTCACCCTTTCTATCTTGAGAACAACATGGTTGTTTGAAAAACTAGGCTATATTTGCATGCTTTAGGTGCATATATAGGAGTTCAATTATTGTTAGCAATTGGATTAGCTCACCAAAACTCATCTCAACAAGCACACGGTCGAATCAAGTTCCTAGTAAATAATTATAGAAGAAAACACAAAAAAAAATACTAAATAACACAGTAAACCCCCACATATTTATACGTATAGAAGAAATGTCCAAGCTCATTGAACTGGAACTCTAGTATCGACCATTCGGTCTAGTTCGGCTATCCTGATAATCTACATGAGTCGAATAGCTAGGAAATTTAGTGCTTCGTTGAGCTCGAGTCAAATTTTGAACACCAAGAATTTGAGTCGAGACAAGATTACAATCTCTGGCGTCCGACCACGCCCTACATCTATATATGTTTAAAGGGCAAGGCATCACTCACGTAAGGGGTGGATGAGATCCCAGTTCCGCAAATGGAAGACAAATATCTTGGATGAAGATGTTAGCATCAAATTTTTGGAGTGTGAGTTTTTGATGATTATATTCTTTATTTTTGTATTACTGTATCCAAACAAACAAAACATAGAGGAATGTACTACTTTTTGGATTCCAGTGAACTCAAGTGGGATACGAGGATAAGGTTTAGTTTAAGAACCCGTATTGAGTTCGATACAAGTTTAGTGTATAATTGAGACTAGTAAATTTCAAATTTGAGACATATTTCTCGTCACAAGACCAAATAGATCTATTTCCCCCACCATATAACTCTAACGGTGGAGCTTCCTCTTAGGACTGGTAATTGGTGTTAACATATCATAATCATGTTTGTAATTCGTGTCAGCATATAAAGTTGGCTAAATCATATTATGTATTCAAGTTTTCTCTTTATAAGTCATGTTTTATCCCATGTTGTGTAAATGGGTCTTGTCCGACATTGCTAACCCTATTTATCTTCTTGTTTAATACATCAGAAAGATTTCCTTAATCTCTCGCACGTAATGATTTCAGGTCACTGGGGTTGATCAACGGAATGACCGGAGCAGGGGGCAACGTCGGAGCCGTCCTGACCCAAGTCATATTCTTCCAGGGATCGAGGTACTCGAAGGAGACGGGGATAACCCTGATGGGCATCATGATCATATGCTGCACCCTCCCGATCGCCTTAATATACTTCCCGCAGTGGGGCGGCATGTTCTGCGGCCCCTCGGCGGGGAAGAGCGGGACCGAGGAGGACTACTACTTGTCGGAGTGGAGCACCAAGGAGCAGGAGAGCGGCTTCCATCAGGCGAGCGCGAAGTTTGCCGACAACAGCCGGAGGGAGAGGGGCCGGCGATTGGTGGCCGCCGCTCCTAGGAGCCCGGATGCCGAGGGCCATCCTTCTGTGCAGGTCTAAGTAATACTCTCGAGGAAGTCACCCTCGTCACTGTTGTTACACAGATTTTCAAGCACATAACTCTAGGTGATATATCTGTCTAAGTAAATCTCCGAATTGAATGGCGGGAATTTGAAGCAAATTTGGGAATTCATATAACATGTCCATGTCTCCTGTGGTGAGGTTAGTTTATCGACGTCGACATTAGTTCACTAGATTTAACATCAACATTTCCTTCTATCAATACATCATTGCGCTTGTGAATAGTTATCGATATATAATATAAGGGCAATGAATAATACATCAAAAAAAGATGTTGGGGATTTCATGAGAAGAATAATAGCAAATACATCCAGATAACAATTGCGTTAAAAATAAAAGATATTTTATTTTGGATCTTTTATATCGTTGGAGAGAATAAGTTTACAATAATTGTTTTGATTGATAATAACAATAAATGTCTAAACATTTAGATGATAAAGGTTAGGAAATTATTTGTTGATTTTTTCCAACTAAATGCAACTATTGATGATTGAAGATGATGTAAACTTTTGTTATTAGATTTGTGAAGATTATATTCATAATCGCAACATTACATAAGCCGAAAGCTCATAGATATGCAAGGCCAAATAGGCCCAAAAACATTCTAGGTTTCGGCCATAGGCCCAAAACGGGAACAAAGGCCTAGATGAGCCGGAAGAGAATAATCCAAAGTGCATTGAATTAGATCATGTCATAATGCAAACCCTTTTCAATTTAATTTAACATATAAGCATGTGCATAGATTGCAATCTACATATGCTATAGTTGACTTTGGTTACATACCATATAATTGACTTTACTACCAAAAGATGCGCAGTGGAACACCAAAAATAAGATTTTTGTAATTCCATTTTTTGGTAGAAATAACAATTTGATCTATTTAGATTTATTATGATTCAGGATATTTATATATCTATCTATTTAAATCTATTAGAAAAGTCCACTTTTGCACAGTAATTTGAATTCCTTGTGAATGTTAATAAACAGTAAAATATTTTCTCATTTCTAGGAAACTTTAAGAGAAAACAATATTTGAAGAAAAGCCTATAAATATATCTACATAATCCGTTAGACGGAAAAAATGAGTTTGACCAAAATAATATAATGTAAAAGAAAATATTGACGCTATGCATAAAGATATTAATAAATAAATAAAGGAGTATCCATACTCATTAATTAATGAGAAAAAACCACCAAAAACCCCAAATTTTATCGAGAGTGACAAATCTACCCTAAAAAAAAAATTGTAACACAAAAACCCCCAAATTTTATCAACCGTGATATATTTACTCTAAACTCTATGACATAAGGGCATTTTCAGCTTTTACTTTTAATTTTTTTTTCCCTTTTTCTCTTCTTCCTTTTCCCCCTTTTTTCTTCTACTCTCTTCCTTCCACTGGCCATGGTGAAGGGAAGTCGAACTCAGGCAAGGGCCGCCTTTGCTGGCGTCGAGCAAAGGCAGCCAGGTGAGGAATGCCCTCGCCCAACGTCGATAAGGGCTGCTCTCGCTGGCCTATGTGAGGGTTGCCCTCACCTGTGTCAAGCAAGGGCCACCCTCACCCACGCCAGGCAAGGCCAGCCTCGCTAGATCCAGGGAGGGTAGCCCTCACTTGAGGCTAGCTTCCCTCTACCATGAAGCGGAGGCAAGACAGAAAAAGAAAAAAAAATAAAAAGTAAAAAACAAAAAATGCCTTATAATTTGGAATAAATATATCACAATTAGCAAAGTTTAAATTTTTTTGTATCACAAAAAGAATTTAGGATAAATTTGCCATTTTTGGTCAAATTTGGGGTTTTTTTGCTTAATTATTTGTATTGTACCTATCAATAATTGTTATTGCGTAAATAGTAAATTTGCTTTGATTTCATCCATACGATGCGTAGGAATTTTCGAGATTGAGTAAATGTTATTAAAAAGTGATAATTACTTTAAAGAAAATGATTGGTTAATTGTATCAATTTTTTTTTAAGTCCTCATTAGACTCAATTATGATGAAAATTAAACTATAAGACATTTGACAAGGTCGGAGAATCTACCATATCGAATCATTAGTCAAAATGATTTATAAATTTTCATGCAATAATATATTGAATTGAAATACAAAACCCAAGTATTACTCGAGTAAGTACACTGTGTTTATTTTTGAGAAAAATGGTTGATTTATAATTTATTTGCAGAGTTTCAATAGGCTTAAATTCACGGAATATTCTTTTTACCTATCAATTATATATTTGTATGTTTGAATTTTAGTATTATAATCAGATCCCACCTCGGACTTACGTCGTGTGTGAAGCTCTCCGTTCATTTATTCCACTTGTAACACATTTGTCCATGAAAGGAAGAATAGCACGTCGCAAATTCTCTTATATATTGAAATGAAATTTGGATCTCACGTAGTCATGCAATAATTTTTTTTTTTTTTTTTTTTTTTTAAGAAATGAAATTTGGTCCCACCTCGGACTTACGTCGCGCGTGTGAAGCTCTCCGTTCATTTATTCCACGCGTAACACATTTGTCCATGAAAGGAAGAATAGCACGTCGCAAATTCTCTTATATATTGAAATGAAATTTGAATCACCGATATGATGCACGTAGTCATGCAATAATTCGTTTTTTTTTTTTTTTTAGACAGAAAGAACCAACTTACAAGCGACAATCACGCCGTAAACCCTTCAGTGACGTTAGCATAGGATCCACCATTACGGCTTCACTCTTAATACACTCAACGTTTCCTATCAGCTCCCTTACGTTACAAGGGCTTCGAACCTCTTAACTTTTACGCAAAGGGTCACTAGCAGAACCACCACGGCCAGTGGTAATCATGCAATAATTCGTTATTCCAGCACATAGACGAAAACTTTATGAGCAGTCGCGGGCTCGGGGGCAGGGGCACTGGGGCAGTGAGTGCTCCCCACCCGCCATGTCGCGGGCCCCACCCTCCCACTCGTTATTAGTCAGTTCATCTTCCAGTCTCCGTCCGTGCGTTTCGGGCGTCGGGTCGGGAACGGCACCGCGTAGGAGCTCCCAAGGGTCGGACCTCCTTCGACCGAACGCCTCTGTTTTTCCAGCATCACTTTCACACGCGCCGCCCCGAGCAAAGCCAAGAGCGACCGGCAGCAGATAGAGAGAAGAGGAAAGATCGCGTCGTTCCCCCCGGTTCTTCTCTCATTCCCACGCGTTCCAGTCAATATCTGCCCGGGGCCCATCCTCGGGGTGCCTCCGATTTCAACCCGCAACCTGGCCCTGCTTTTAACTCCACCAAAAACAGAGGAAGGGAGGGAGAGAGCCGAGAGCCAGCAAGAACTCCCCATCCCTCCGTCCGTCCGTCCGTCCCCCCTCTTCTCTCGTTCTGCATGCCCCTGGATAAGTTCCTCCAATTCCCAGAAGCATTCTCTCCCTAAGCTGAGCTCCTGTAACTAGGAATAGCTTTGTCGTTCCTGGCGTCCGATGTCTCTTCCTTCTCCCGCTTCCGTTCCTCTCGTTGTTTTCTCGGTGCTCTTCTTCGCGGCCCTCTGTCTCTGTGATCCGAGGGCCAACGAAGCGGCCCTCATATGCAGCAACCGGACCACTCCCCAGCCCGACCGCCGGGCCTTCGCCTCCAGCATCGCGGGGGCGATGGACGCCGTGTCCCCTCAGATCAACGCCCGCCAATACGCGTCGGCCGTGGGCGGAGCGGGCAACAACACCGTGTACGCGTTCGCGGAGTGCATGGAGGACCTCGACCGGATCGACTGCGACCTCTGCGTCGCTCGGGCGAAGGTCCAGATCCTCCGTTGCTTGCCCTTTCAGTGGGGCACTCGCGGCGGTCGTCTCTTCTATGACGGTTGTTATCTCAGGTACTACTCTTTTTGTTCTCGCGGCGGCGGGCTCGGAAACTTTAAAAAGGACGGTGAGATGATTGTGGTAATTGCTGAAGTCTTTGCTCTGGATGATTCGATAGGTACGATGATTACAATTTCTTCAACGAGAGTTTGAGTCCCCAAGATACGACGGTGTGTGGCACGGGAGATTTTGGAGGGAACCAGGCGATGTTCATGAACAATGTCGTGGAGTTAGGGAGGAATTTGAGTTTGCAAGCGCCCATCAATGGCGGGTTCTCGGTGGGGTCTGTGATTCGTGGGAATGTGTTGGTTTACGGGTTGGCTCAGTGCTGGAAATTAGTGAACGGGAGCGAATGCCAGAACTGTCTTAACAATACGGCTGTGAGGATTGACTCGTGTCCCCCCAAAAAGGAAGGGAGGGGCTTGAATGCCGGATGTTACTTCATGTATTCGACGGAGAAGTTTTACTACAACAACACCGAACCATTTCAAAGAGATGAAGGTGAGTTCTGGTATAAGATATCAGAAGTATAAAGAAATTAGAAAGGATGGCCGAATTGTAGTTCTTACCAAGAGTTCGGAGTTCATTTGCATAGTTGGTCTTTCTGCTCGGTGATCCCTAGATTGTTGACTGAATTATATAATCCTTGGTTGCGTAGCATATCTTCCCTTGAATTTGTTTAAGATGTTGATTTGAGTGAGTTGCCTGTAATGCTTGCCAGGAGAGCGACGGTTGATTATTCTGGCTGCGGTATCTTCTACCTTGGCTCTGCTACTAATTATTGCATTAGCTGCTTTCCTCATTAGGAGGAAACTTGTCAGGAAGACTAGAGGTAAATGGCATTTGATGTAGCTGTTACATATTGAACGATCTTCTCAGCATGATATATTATCTTACCCTGCTCTGCCTTCTGCTTCAGAAAAGAAGCAGTTGGGACTTCTGGTGGACGTAGTGAACAATTCCAAGCGGAACTTTTCCTATGAATTGCTTGAGAAGGCTACTAGTTATTTTCACCAATCCAGTAAGCTTGGACAAGGAGGGTCCGGCTCAGTTTATAAGGTTAGCCTTCCTCAATTCCTGTTCAGAGTTGGCATGTCACTCGTCATGCTAACAGATAAATTTTTATTTCTCTGTATAGGGAATTTTGCCCGATGGAAAGCCTGTTGCCATCAAAAGGCTGGTATTTAACACGACGCAGTGGGTCGATCATTTCTTCAATGAAGTAAACTTGATCAGCGACATTGATCATAAAAATCTAGTCAAACTGTTGGGGTGCAGCATCACCGGTCCTGAGAGCCTTCTTGTTTATGAATACATCCCCAACCTAAGTCTTCATGATCACCTTTTTGGTTTGTGGCCTCATCTCTGAATATTTGAGTTAGAGCTTTTCTTTTTCTTATTCCTAACTAATTGAAATGATGAACATCCAATTTGATCCAGCGAAAAAGAACGTTCCACCACTAAGTTGGGAGACAAGGTGTAAGATCATCTTGGGTACGGCGGAGGGCCTGGCCTATCTTCATGAAGAGTCGAACTTAAGAATCATACACAGAGACATTAAATTAACCAATGTTTTGCTGGACAAAGACTTCACGCCCAAGATTGCTGATTTTGGACTAGCTAGGTTATTTCAGAAGATGCGACTCATATCAGCACTGGTGTCGCTGGTACATTGTATGTCATGTTTCCTTTATCCCAATTTCACTTGCCTTTGGGTAGTGCCTGATTAGACATTTATGGGCGTCAAAACACTAGCTTTAGACCGTGAATTAGTTGAGTTTAGTTTAACTACATCATGTTTCTGCTGTGTGATGACGAGAAAGTGAAGAGGGAAACAGTTAAAAGCACGGAAAAATTCCTGAGGCGATAGGGTAGCATTGACTGATTGTTGGAAGCTGGTGAACCACAGATTTGTTCAGATGCTTACTCAAGATGGATGCATATTTCTAATTTACTTGAACCCTTATATAAATCGAATTTGATTTTTGTAGGGGCTACTTGGCTCCAGAGTATGTTGTTCGTGGCAAATTGACTGATAAGGTAGATGTCTACAGCTATGGCGTTCTCATGATGCAAGTACTCTCTGGAAAGAAGAATTATACCTTCTCCGAGAGTTCCTGTTCCATCTTACAAATGGTAAAGTTATCTTTTCAACCATCACTCAAACAAATTCCCGTTATTAGATTAGAAACTTATGTGAGAACCTGACACTTTGTCTTGTAGGTGTGGAATCAGTATGGATCGGGTAGGCTGTTTGAAGCCATAGATCCAATTCTAGAGGGGCAATTTCAAGAGGAGGAGGTGTCTAGGTTACTTCAAATTGGTCTGCTGTGCGTGCAAGCCTCTGCAGAATTGCGGCCATCAATGTCAGTGGTCGTGAAGATGCTGAAAGAAAGCTCTGAATTACCTACACCAACACAACCGCCGTTCCTCAATTCTAGTCGAAGCACAGAATGCAGTAGGCACATGAGCGAACCTAATAGTTCTTGCCACTTGTCAGACACCCAGTCTACTGGCAATGCAACGATGACCGAGAGCTGGATCGAGCCTAGATAACATTTCGTTTCTGATGCATCTCTGGCTCTGTCTTTCCGAACTATGTTGGCAAAGCTTCTCCCGGTGGTCACGTGCCGACTCAAGTTATGAAATGGATAATTGACTTATGGAGGTTCTGGCGAGGTAATATACGAACTTCATGTCACGTTACCTGATTCATTCAGATGCCACTAGCAGTTTGAGGATGTTACCGTACACATTCTCGTCACAATACCAAATAGATCTATTTCCCCCCGCCATATAACTCTAACGGTGGAGCTTCCTCTTAGGACTGGTAATTGGTGTTAACATATCATAATCATGTTTGTAATTCGTGTCAGCATATAAAGTTGGCTAAATCATATTATGTATTCAAGTTTTCTCTTTATAAGTCATGTTTTATGCCATGTTGTGTAAATGGGTCTTGTCCGACATTGCTAACCCTATTCATCTTCTTGTTTAATACATCAGAAAGATTTCCTTAATCTCTCGCACGTGATGATTTCAGGTCACTGGGGTTGATCAACGGAATGACCGGAGCAAGGGGCAACGTCGGAGCCGTCCTGACCCAAGTCATATTCTTCCAGGGATCGAGGTACTCGAAGGAGACGGGAATAACCCTGATGGGCATCATGATCATATGCTGCACCCTCCCGATCGCCTTAATATACTTCCCGCAGTGGGGCGGCATGTTCTGCGGCCCCCCGGCAGGGAAGAGCGGGACCGAGGAGGACTACTACTTGTTGGAGTGGAGCACCAAGGAGCAGGAGAGCGGCTTCCATCAGGCGAGCGCGAAGTTTGCCGACAACAGCCGGAGGAAGAGGGGCCGGCGATTGGTGGCCGCCGCCTAGGAGCCCAGATGCTCTCGAGGAAGTCACCCTCGTCACTGCACATCTAGCTTTAGCGTTGTTACGCAGATTTTCAAGCACATAACTCTTGGTGATAATATCTAAGTAAATCTCCGAATTGCATGGCGTGAATTTGAAGCTAATCTGGGAATTCATATAACATGTCCATGTCTCCTGTGGTGAGGTTAGTTTATCGACATCGACATCAGTTCGCTAGATTTAACATCAACATTTTCTTCTATCGATATATTATTGTGCTTATGAATGGTTATCGATCAATAATATAATAGCAATGAATAATACATTAAAAAAAGATGTTGGGGATTTCATGAGAAGAATAATAGCGAATACATCCAGATAACAATTGTGTTTGTTTAGCAAAAAAAAAAAAGGGTGAATACCCTTTTAGTACACATGTAATAAATTTATCCCAAATATTTTTTTAACCATGAAAATTTTCAAACTAGTATACCCGTGACAAATTTATCCCGACTAACTATAAAAAACTCTAAACTGATACATTTATGATAAATTTACCCCCAAACTAATTTATTCAATCGCAAAAAACCTCAAATTAGTAAATTTGTGACAAATATACCATCCGCTAACTTAATAGTTTGACTGTAAAATTTAATAAAAACTAATAAAGGGTAAATTTGTCACAAGTATACTAATTTGGGGTAAATTTATCAAAGTATATAGGTTTGGGGTTTTTTTGAGGTCAAAAAAATAATTTTAGGTAAATTTGTCACAAGTGTACCAGTTTGGGGTTTTTTAATATATTAACCCAAAAAAATAAAATATATTTTATTTTGGATCTTTTATTGGAGAGAATAAGTTTACGATAATTGTTTTAATTGATAATAACAATAAATGTCTAAACATTTAGACGATAAAGGTTAGGAAATTATTTGTTGATTTTTTCCAACTAAATGCAACTATTGATGATTGAAGATGATGTAAACTTTTGTTATTAGATTTGTGAAGATTATATTCATAATCGCAACAAAAATTTTCTGACATGCTAATCCCGCCGAAATCTCATAGAAATGCAAGGCCAAATAGGCCCAAAAAACTTTTTGAGGTTTCACGGCCATAGGTATACCCAAAAATCCCATCTTCAATCTCGGAAAGCAAAGTACTCATTACTAACGTATCGGTTGAGCTAACTCCATTATAAACCATGAATCTACGTCCTAGATTTCAAATCCTACCAAAAAGAGCCGTGCGAAAGAATAATCCAAAATCAAATCATTTCTTTTCTTCATCGGTCTCACATTAAATTAGATCATGTCATAATGTTCAAACCCTTTTCATTTAATTTAACATATAAGCATGTGCATAGATTTCCTCAAAATAGAATACTGGGGCGAAGATGGCCCATTCAAACAATCTCAGTGACCACTCGACCATCCACATATGCTAAGAAGATAATGTTGACTTGACAGAAAATCTGCGGAATTAACACGTCTGTCACATAAAACAATAATCTTGTCCAGTTACATACCATATAATTGACTTTTTTGTGCTAGCTACACAAAAACTAGGATGGGCACCCACCTTAGGACCTTAGGTAGGCAAACCCCTGAAAATGTTTGTAACACCAAAAATAAGATTTTTTGTAATTTGAATTTTATCACCACACCCAGGTAGAAATAACAATTTGATCTATTTAGATTTATTATGATTCAGGATATTTATATAGGGTTTTGTTTTGGGGCCCAAAACCGGTTCTCAAACCGGTTCCCAAACCGGTCCGGTCGATCCGGTTCCCGGGTGGGTATTCCCTCGGAACCGGTTCCCGGACCGGTTTAAACAGGGTCTGAACTTTGGGAACCGGTTCCCGGACCGGTTTCAACCGGAACCGGTTCCCGACCCTGTTTTCCGGGTGGGCTGAACCGGGAACCGGGTTGACCCGGTCCGGTTGCACACCCCTAGCCGGAAGAGAATAATCCAAAGTACATTAAATTAGATCAAGTCATAATGCAAACCCTTTTCATTTAATTTAACATATAAGCATGTGCATAGATTGCAATCTACATATGCTATAGTTGACTTTGGTTACATACCATATAATTGACTTTTGCTACCAAAAAATGGGCAGCGGAACACCAAAAATAAGATTTTTGTAATTCAATTTTTGGTAGAAATAACAATTTGATCTATTTAGAGTTATTATGATTCAAGATATTTATATATCTATCTATTTAAATCTATTAGAAAAGTCCACTTTTGCACAGTAAGCCGAATTTCTTGTGAATGTTAATAAATAGTAAAATCTTTTCTCCTTTCTAGGAAAACTTTAAGAGAAAACAACAATTGAAGAAAAGCCTATAAATATATTTACATAATCCGTTAGACAGAAAAAATGAGTTTGACCAAAATAATATAATGTAAAAGAAAATATTGACGCTATGCATAAAGATATTAATAAATAAATAAAAAGGAGTATCCATACTCATTAATTGATGAGAAAAAACCACAAAAAACCCCAAATTTTATTGAGAGTGACAAATTTACCTAATTTTTTTTTTATACAAAAACCCCAAAATTTATCAACCGTGACATATTTACTCTAAACTTTATGACATAATGGCATTTTCGTCTTTTACTTTTATTTATTTTTTCCTTTTTCTCTTCTTCTTTTTTCCCCTTTTTTTCTTCTTCTCTCTTTCCTCCACTGACCATGGCGGGGGAAAACTAGACTCAAGCAAGGGCTGCCTTTGCCAATGTCGGGCAAGGGCAACCAGGTGAGGAATGCCCTTGCCCAATGTCGATAAGGGCTGCCCTTGTTGGCCTATGTGAGGGTTGCCCTCACCTGTGTCAAGCAAGGGCCACCCTCACCCACGCCAAGCAAGGTCGGCCTTGTTGGATCCAAGGAGGGTAGCCCTCGCTTGAGGCTAGCTTCCCTTTGCCATGGCCAGCAAAGGCAAGATAGAAGAAGAAGAAAAAGAAAAAGAAAATAAAAATTAAAAAGTAAAAAACAAAAAATACCTTGTAGTTTGGGATAATTATATCACAATTATTAAAGTTTAAAGTTTTTTGTATCACAAAAAAAGTTTAAGATAAATTTGTCATTTTTTGATAAAATTTGGGGTTTTTTCCCTTAATTATTTGTATTGTACCTATCAATAATTGTTACTGCATAAATAGTAAATTTGCTTTGATTTCATCCATATGACACATAGGAAATTTCAAGATTGAGTAAATGTTATTCAAAAGTGATAATTACTTTAAAGAAAATGATTGGTTAACTGTATCAATTTTTTTTAAAGTCCTCATTAGACTCAATTATGGTGAAAATTAAGCTATAAGACATTTGACAAGGTCGGAGAATCTACCATATTGAATCATTAGTCAAAATGATTATCATTATAAAATACAAAACCCAAGTATTACTCAAGTAAGTACACTGTGTTTGTTTTCACGAAAAATGGATGATTTATAATTTATTTACAGAGTTTCAATAGGCTTAAATTCAAGGAATATCCTTTTTACCTATTAACTATATATTTCTATGTTTGAATTTTAGTATTATAATTAGATCCCACCTGGGACTTACGTCGCGTGTGAAGCTCTCCGTTCATTTATTCCACGTGTATCCCATTTGTCCATGAAAGGAAGAATAACACGTCGCAAATTCTCATAATAGTGAAATGAAATTTGGACCACCGATACGATGCACGTAGTCATGCAACAATTTCTTGTTCCCCCCACGCCATGTCGCGGGCCCCACCCTCCCGCTCGTTATTAGTCAGTTCATCGTCCAGTCTCCGTCCATGAGTTTCAGATGTCGGGAACGGCACCGCGTAGGAGCTCCCTCCCAAAGGTCAAACCTCCTTCGACCGAACGCCTCTGTTTTTCCAGCGTCACTTTCACACGCACCGCCCCGAGCAAAGCCAAAAGCGGCAGGCGGCAGATGGAGAAGAGGAAAGATCGCGTAGTATCTTCTTCCCCCGGTTCTTCTCTCGTTCCCACTCGTTCCAGTCAATATCTGCCCGGGGCCCATCCTCGGGATGCCTCCATTTTCAACCCGCAAGCTGGCCCCAGCTCCAACTCCAGCAAAAACAGGGGAAGGGAGGGAGAGACAGTTGAGAGCCGGCAAGAACCCACCATCCATCCATCCATCCATCTCTCTCGTTCTGCATGCCCCTGGATAAGTTCCTCCAATGCCCAGAAGCATTCCCTCGCTAAGCTGAGCTCCTGTGACTACGAATAGCTTTGTCGTTCCTGGCGTCCGATGCACTCTCTTCCCTCTCCCGCTTCCGTTCCTCTCCTTGTTTTCTCGGCGCTCTTCTTCGCGGCCCTCTGTCTCTGTGATCCGAGGGCCAACGAAGTGGACCTCATATGCAGCAACCGGACCACTCCCCTGCCCGACCGCAGGGCCTTCGCCACCAGCTTCGCGGAGGCGATGGACGCCGTGTCCCCTCAGATCAACCGTCAGCAATACGCGTCGGCCGTGGGCAGAGCGGGCAACAACACCGTGTACGCGTTCGCGGAGTGCATGGAGGACCTCGACCGGATCGACTGCGACCTCTGCATCGCTCGGGCGAAGGTCCAGATCCTCCGTTGCTCGGCCTTACAACAGGGCACTCGCGGCGGTCGTCTCTTCTATGACGGCTGTTATCTCAGGTACTACTCTTTGTGTTCTCGCGGCGGCGGGCTCGGAAACTTTAAAAAGGACGGTGAGATGTCAGTGGTAATAGCTGAAGTTTTTGCTCTGGATGATTCGATAGGTACGATGATTACTATTTCTTCAACGAGAGTTTGAGTCCCCAAGATACGACAGTGTGTGGCACGGAAGATTTTGGAGGGAACCAGACGATGTTCATGAACAATGTCGTGGAGTTAGGGAGGAATTTGAGTTTGCAAGCGCCCATCAATGGCGGGTTCTCTGTGGGGTCTGTGATTCGTGGGAATGTGTCGGTTTACGGGTTGGCTCAGTGCTGGAAATTAGTGAACGGGAGCGAATGCCAGAACTGTCTTAACAATACGGCTGTGAGGATCGACTCGTGTCCCCCCAAAAAGGAAGGAAGGGGCTTGAATGCCGGTTGTTACTTCATGTATTCGACGGAGAAGTTTTACTACAACAACACCAAACCATTTCAAATAAATGAAGGTGAGTTCTGGTATAAGATATCAGAAGTATAAAGAAATTAGAAAGGATGGCCGAATTGTAGTTCTTATCAAGAGTTCGGAGTTCGTTTGCACAGTTGGTCTTTCTGCTTGGTGATCCCTAGATTGTTGACTGAATTATATAATCCTTGGTTGCGTAACATATTTTCCCTTGAATTTGCTTGAGATGTTGATTTGAGTGAGTTGCCTGTAATGCTTGCCAGGAGAGCAACGGTTGATTATTCTGGCTGCAGTATCTTCTACGTTGGCTCTGCTACTAATTATTGCATTAGCTGCTTTCCTCATTAGGATGAAACTTGTCAGGAAGACTAGAGGTAAATGGCATTTGATGTAGCTGTTACATATTGAGCGATCTTCTTAGCATGATATATTATCTTACCCTGCTCTGTCTTCTGCTTCAGAAAAGAAGCAGTTGGGACTTCTGGTGGACGTAGTGAACAATTCCAAGCGTAACTTTTCCTATGAATTGCTTGAGAAGGCTACTAGTTATTTTCACCAATCCAGTAAGCTTGGACAAGGAGGGTCCGGCTCAGTTTATAAGGTTAGCCTTCCCCATTTCCTGTTCAGAGTAGGCATGTCACTCATCATGCTAACAGATAAATTTTTATTTCTCTGTATAGGGAATTTTGCCTGATGGAAAGCCTGTTGCCATCAAAAGGCTGGTATTTAACACGACGCAGTGGGTCGATCATTTCTTCAATGAAGTAAACTTGATCAGCGACATTGATCATAAAAATCTAGTCAAACTGTTGGGGTGCAGCATCACCGGTCCTGAGAGCCTTCTTGTTTATGAATACATCCCCAACCTAAGTCTTCATGATCACCTTTTTGGTTTGTGGCCTCATCTCTGAATATTTGAGTTAGAGCTTTTCTTTTTCTTATTCCTAACTAATTGAAATGATGAACACCCAATTCAATGCAGCGAAAAAGAACATTCCACCACTAAGTTGGGAGACAAGGTGTAAGATCATCTTGGGTACTGCGGAGGGCCTGGCCTATCTTCATGAAGAGTCAAACTTAAGAATCATACATAGAGACATTAAATTAACCAATGTTTTGCTGGACAAAGACTTCACGCCCAAGATTGCTGATTTTGGACTAGCTAGGTTATTTCCAGAAGATGCGACTCATATCAGCACTGGTGTCGCTGGTACATTGTATGTCACGTTTCCTTTATCCCAATTTCACTTGCCTTTGGGTAGTGCCTGATTAGACATTTATGGGCGTCAAAACACTAGCTTTAGACCGTGAATTAGGTGAGTTTAGTTTAACTACATCATGTTTCTGCTGTGTGATGATGAGAAAGTGAAGAGGGAAACAATCAAAAGCACAGAAAAATTCCTGAGGTGATAGGGTAGCATTGACTGATTGTTGGAAGCTGGTGAACCACAGATTTGTTCAGATGCTTACTCATGATGGATGCATATTTCTAATTTACTTGAACCCTTATTGTAGTTCGAATTTGATTTTTGTAGGGGCTACATGGCTCCAGAGTATGTTGTTCGCGGCAAATTGACTGAAAAGGTAGATGTCTACAGCTATGGCGTTCTCATGATGGAAGTACTCTCTGGAAAGAAGAATTATTCCTTCTCCGAGAGTTCCTGTTCCATCTTACAAACGGTAAAGTTATCTTTTCAACCATCACTCAAACAAATTCCTGTTATTAGTTTAGAAACTTATGTGAGAACCTGACACTTTGTCTTGTAGGTGTGGAATCTGTTTGGATCGGGTAGGCTGTGTGAAGCCATAGATCCAATTCTAGAGGGGCAATTTCAAGAGCAGGAGGTGTCTAGGTTACTTCAAATTGGTCTACTGTGCGTGCAAGCCTCTGCAGAATTGCGGCCATCAATGTCAGTGGTTGTGAAGATGCTGAAAGAAAGCTCTGAATTACCTACACCAACACAACCGCCATTCCTCAATTCTAGTCGAAGCACGGAATGCAGTAGGCACATGTTTAGCGAACCTAATAGTTCTCGCCAAGAGTCAGACACCCAGTCTCCTGGCAATGCAGCGACGACTGAGAGCTGGGTCAAGCCTAGATAACATTTCGTTTCTGATGCATCTCTGGCTCTGTCTTTCCGAATTATGTTGGCAAAGCTTCTCCCGGTGGTCACATGCCGACTCAAGTTATGAAATGGATAATTGACTTATGGAGGTTCTGGCAACGTAATATACGAACTTCATGTCACGTTCCCTGATTCATTCGGATGCCACTAGCAGTTTGAGGATCTCACCGTACACATTCTGAAATTCCTGAGCCTCGTTTAGTCATTAGGAGTCTTTTCAATGCTTCAGCGTTGATGAGTGGAACTCCACGAGTAGATTATATATGTTCAGGGAGTCACTTGTTTATTATCGCCACTTGTAAAGAGTTATTACATATATTTAGCTCTCACACCGATTCTCAACAGCTCATTCTTGTTATAATTAAACATACTTGTACATTACACGATCCTTTGTATTCCATTCCTATTGTATCTAATGCTGATGCAAAATATGATTATGAGTTCTCGTTATCTGCACTATTTGATGGAGCCCTCAGAGAAGGAAACGCGCATTTCAGTTTCTGCATCGTGAATCTCGTTTCTATCCGCAAAAATGGTCACAAATTGAGCCTCCTTTCACCTCTCCTTTTCCTTTAAGATTTTGAGAGCGTTAACTTGGAAGTAACCTCTAGCGACGCCAGTTTATATTATTTTGTCATGACTTGGGCGATGATGACCAGCGCAGTGACGATTCTGGGTGATGATGACTTGAGCGATGACGATAAGCAGAGTTGTTACATCCTGGTAAATATTGAAAAATGCCTTGTCTGTCCGGACCTTTGCCATCATCCAACGAGCCTTCGGGGCCGTTGTCTCTACTCGCTTTGAAAGATTTCCCAGCACGAAAAGTTTGACTACCATTGTCCTGAAGTGGCTTGCTTCTTTGCTGATGATGGTTGGGAGGACAGCTACCAAACCAACATTTTTTGTCATTTCTACCCGTTAAAGTATGGTTTTACACCCAACAACAATTGACGAGCCAACAACATATGAATAGACAGAAAACAACTGAGCAAAGGAGAGATTGTCTTCTGACCAAAAAAAAAGGAGAGATTGTCTTAACTAATTAGAAGGTCGTGGATTCTTCTTGCTTTAAAATATCCACTGAGAAAATGAAAAGAACTCGTGGAGTGGATAGCCAACTTTTGCCAATCGGTGCATTTCTGATTATAGCTTAAAGTTTGCTTTTTGTATTGCACCCACCAATCTTGGGCCAAAAAGGGAAAATGGGAGTTAGAGCAATTTAAGCCGTGTTTGATAACCAATCAATTCTTGACTATTTATATTTTTTTGCTCCTAAAAAAAATAAAAGAAAACAATAGAAATTCGTGAACAAAATAACATAAATTCGTTTGATATTGTTAATTAATTTTTTTTCCCAAGGAATACTTTTGGAACAAAATAAAAAGTAGAAAAAATGTTAATTCTTTGTTCCCTAAAATAATTCTTGGAATCAAGTCATTTTATTTTATTTTCTTCTTCTTCTTCTTCCTCTAACTAGTGGCTGAGTTCGATGATGGCTAGTGACCAGCTAGAGACAAGGTTTGGCAACCTCGCCACAAGCCAGCGAGATTGCCGATCATTCTTAGCGCCCAGTGACCGGCTAGAGAAAAAAGAAGAGAGGATAAAAAGAAAAGTCTCAAAAAGTTATTAAAAATTAAAAAAATCCTACATCCAAAAAAATAAAAATAAAAAAACTAAGGGTCGAACTAATTGTATCCTTGTTCTATTTTTATTTTGGAAACAAAAAAAATTTGTAGTTACTTAATATATTTGAATGCTCAGAAACTTGTGCAGGAATAGAATTAAAAAAAATCCCGAAAATAAAATGGTTATTAAAGGCACCATTAGTGATTCTTGAAGATTTTGACAAGGAGATTGAGTCCCTTCCATTTGAGAATAGTGGCTGTTTAGAGTCTGCATGATAATATTTTTGTTTCTTTCAATTTTTGTTCTTTTGTTTCTCGGAACAAAAAAATAATAGAAATCCGTTTGGTAAAAATTTTGTTCTTGAGAACAATTTCTATATTTTTTTGTTCCCGAAACAATTTTGGAATAGAAACAAAAAAAAAAATAAAAAGGTAGCTTTTTATTCCCGGAACAATTTTTAGAAATAAGCCTTTTTTTTTTTGTTTCTCTCTTCTTTGCGGCCACCTCCAACCGCTCGGAGCCACCGCCGATCGCGCCGACGACCACCGCCGCCATCGACCGATCAGGGCCACCATGGCCGCCATCGTCGCCGCCGGCCCGGGAGGGGGGCCGATGGGGCGTGTAGCGGCGGTCGGCGGTGATGGTCGGCGATCGGGCATCGTGCGGCGTGGCTGGCAACAACAGGTAGCGGTAGCGAGCAATCGGTGGTCAATAATCGGTGAGCAAGAATAAAAAGCGAATAAATACAAAAAAAAAAAAAAAAAAAAACTGTTTCATACCAAACGCATTTCTATTCTTTTTCTATTTTTGGAGTAGAAATTTTGTGTAGTTACCAAACACCTTATTTTACTCAGAAATTGTTCTCCGAAATAAAAATAGAAAAAAAAAATATTTCTGAAAAAAAAAACAAAAAAAAAACTCTTCCCCAACCAAGAAACTTGTCATGCGTAGCCTTAATGATGAAAGGCTCTGTTACTGATCTTATAACGGGAGAGGAGTGAAAATGAGAGTTCAGCAAGATGAAACTAAGAGGAGAGGCGATAATTACGTAGCCTGATCGGATTGATTCGTGCGTACCTAGAACTCAAGATCGGTACCTGCATCTGCCATCGTGAAAGTCTTAAGCAAGTAGCCTCTGGAAATGGAATTTCTGTTACTTTCTTCTGATGCCAAGATCCGATTATATAGTTTCGCGATCGGAAAAATGAGGATTACAGTTCAGAGCAAAGACGCCTGCGATGAGGATGTCCGAGTGGATCTACTGATGCAAGGGGAAAGAACGAAAAGTACAACGTTAAGGACGCAGAATATATGGTGCACTTGTCGGTAACATTCGGCTTTGACATCAAATGTCCCTTAACCTTTACTAAGCTTGAAAACGCTTCAAAAGTCCCTACTTACGTAAATGTGATCGGCCTAGAGGAATCCACGTTCATCGTTTATTGTCAGAAGCTAATCCAATCGGTCTCTTGATGGATCTAGCAAGTACATTCAAGGGGGGTTTCGTCATCCATCGGAACTAAGTGTAATATATTAGAAAGATCAATGAAGCTTTTTGGCTTTTGATGAAGAAGAATGGATGTGATATATATCATACTTTCTCATATCAGCACTTCTCTCTCAGCCAATGGCTATATAAGGGTTGTAAGCAGTAATCAATATAAGCTTCTTCACTATCCCCTTTGTGCAGCCCGTAGAAATTCATCGAAGGCCTTGCCGGTCATGGGCTCGAGTCAGATGGGTATGGAAAGCTTCTGGCGGTATTCCTTTTATGGTTCTTAATAAGCACAAGGAAGGAGAAAGAGGCTATGCCTTACACCCCATGGACTCGAGTCAGATGGGTATGGAAAGCTTCTGGCGGTATTCCTTTTATGGTTCTTAGTAAGCATAGAGAAGGAGAAAGAGGTTATGCCTTATACCAGCCGACGCCTCACAAACCGGCAAGTTGAAGGACAACAAATGGCTCGGTTAGGATTCTTCATGGCCATCTTGGTTTTCTAGTTTTTTTTTTTTTTCCTCTCTATGTATTAAACTATCATATCTGAATGAAATAAAAATGGTGTTTTCAACATGAAACGTCACCGAGATTCATCGAGCTAGACATACAGATCCATGGCCCTGGCAGCTCTTTGCTCATCAGTATCAGCAGAACAAGCAGATAACATGCGCGAGAAACAAGCAGACAATTCATTCATCTTGATTTTGTTTTCTCCAGCAAAAGGAGGTCACACGCTCAGTTTCTCTCACCTTTTACATTATGCAAGCAAAGAAAGATATCAACAGCATTAATTGCACTTCACAGGCTACAACTTGACAATGGAAAAGCATATCATACAAAATACTGTCATCTAGGACCAGAAAGCTCCATCGCTTCCACAAGTGAATATTCTTCTATGTAATCTGCATATCTACGAGGAGGACTTGAACCGGATAGGCACCGTGGTGTCTCAGCCCTTTGGGCGGCATCTTGGTTATCGGCCAAGCCATCATCCTCAAACATCTTTAGTACCTCAGACATTTTTGGGCGCTGCAGGGGATTGACTTTTGTACATAACAAAGCAACTTTAACCATTACTTCTAACTCCAGCCGGTTGAAATTATCCTGCAAATTCTTATCTACCATTTGGTTCAGTTTTCCATCCTCATAGAGCTTAATTACCTGCAAATAAATATCAGAAAGATGCAGGAGCAATAAGGCAACTGCTCCATGAAACATAGAATACAAAGTACAAGAAATGAGAAGATACCGAATCACCAGAGAGAGAGAGAGAGTACCCAATCAAGCATGACGCCTTTTTGATTGGGTATGCGTCCGAAATCCAGGGCTCTCTGACCGGTAATCAGTTCGAGGAGCAAAATACCATACCCAAATACATCTGTTTTTTCTGATGACTGACCGGTTGATAAGTACTCTGGCGCGATGTGGCCGACTGTACCACGCACTGCAGTGGTGACGTGGGAATCTTTGTGATCCAAAAGTTTTGCCAGCCCAAAATCCCCCACAATAGCCTCAAAATCTTCATCCAGCAAGATGTTTGCCGCTTTTACATCCCTGTGAATAATTTTGGGCTCACATTGCTCATGCAAATATAGCAGCCCCCTCGCCGTACCTAAAGCTATCCTCCTTCGCCTCGACCAGTCAAGAGCTGGCTTCCCGTGAATGTGATCTAAATAGGCCAGCACAAACTTGCCAAATTATTCCAGAACAGTGCCATTTAGGAAAACTTTTACATTTGAAGGAGATGGGACACACAGACATAAAAGATAGTGAATCTACAGCGCCGAACACCAATCAAGGACAAAAAAAAATTGATGATTTAAAAATAATGTCCACAAAATAAAAACTAAATTCTTGTCATCAAGGTAGCTACTGACTCATGTAATTTTAGTTCTTAATGTCTTGATGACATCATAATGCATGGAATTGCAATTGGCGGGACTCAAGGACAGTTTGTAAGTATGAAAAAGAAGCGATTGACTGTTGTAGTCTACGTGTGCAACTCTAGTACACTCCAAGGACCATGTAGAGGACTGCAGGCACTTTAACAATGCAAAAATATGTTTGGCCTGCTAACAATGTAGACTCATCAATCATCATTAAATGGTTCAGCGCCCTATAAAGTTTCATGTAGTGAGCTTCTGCACAAGTCATTCCACAGAAATCAAAAAAATGCAACATCTAAAACCTATATCTTAAGGATGGTTTTGATATGTTTTCGGCTTTGAAGGGGGCTAAAAAAAATTAATATATGCACAAAATAAAATTAGCTGACCCCTTAAGCGAGATGCCACACTTCCGTTCGGCATGTAAGGGTAGACAAGGAGACGTTCATGTTCAGTAGAACAGAAGCCAGAAAGCCGGAGAAGATTGCGGTGTACAGCCAAGCTTATCATCTCAACTTCCGTTTGGAACTGGATTTCACCACCAGAGGTATAGTAGTCCTTCAGCCTTTTGACAGCCACCAGAGTCCCATCCTTTAAGCGTCCCTTGTATACAATTCCAAATCCACCTCTGCCTAATATATTCCTTGAGTTGAAATGATCAGTGGCAGCCCAAAGCTCCTTAAAAGGGTATCTTCTCAAGTGGCCCATGAATATCTCTGGGTCACAATGATCTGCAAGATAGAATATTAAAGCTGAGAATGCAGGGAAAACACGAGCATTAGCTAAGAGTTTAGCTAGACAAAGAACTTAGGATGATCTTGAATACAATGCAAAACACTGCAAAGAAATGTCGGAAGATAGCCTGTGAGTTTAAGAACTCTATGGCCGCTTTAATCTTGTCAGAATAAAAACTGACATAATACTAGTTTCGAAACACCATATCATATTATTTCACGACCCAAAGGATCCAGATTTATTCTCTGATAGAATATGCTGCCAATTGTCAGGTTTGCATATCCACCAACATATGTCCGATGGTGACTTGACATACAAGCATAACAAAGCTACCATACAACTGCAGCAACATTGCATACTTCTTGAGTTTGCACTACTGCAAGGAGAGGGAGGGGTGGGGTTGGACAAACCATTTGCGTCAAAGAAACTTTGTTGTCTGTGTTTATACCACCGCCGTACAAAAATCCCAACGAAGATGATGACAAAAAAAGCACTTCCAAAGCTTGTGCCAAAAGCAATTGCCACACGATGACTTCTTATTCCAGAGGCTGGTCGATCTAGCAAACCGCAAAAATCAGTAACTTATAACTTCATCAAGGCATATGATTTTCAGTTCTATTACAAAATCCAGGAAAAATAGCAGGAATACAGGAATTCGGTACCTTTCAGAGCATCTGGAGGAAGAGAAAGTGGCTCAGGAAGGACGGTATTACAATTAGCATCGCCCTTGTGTCCACAAATCAAAGGGTTACCAGTGATTCTGCTAGAAACAGAAAGTTCAAGTGGTGTAGTAATTGACAAACTCACAATTTGTATAGAGAGAATATGCATTTTCCAAGGGAAGTGCAGCTTACATGAAAGTCCTCGCTGATATATTTGGCAGAGGCCCACTTAAATTGTTGTACGAGAGGTCTCTACAAACCAAATTTAGAATGAATATCATTTTCACAGATGACGAAACGGAAATGAGATATCCATTATATACTGATGCAGAGCAAGGACATACAATAGGGTAAGGCCTTTAATGTTAGACAATGATTCAGGGCAGGGTCCACTGAGACTGTTATTGTTGAAGCGCCTGCTTCAGGCAAACAATGACGTAGAGTAGTTAGGGTCAGATCTTCCCATTTTTCATCTTTCATATAGAAGGGATTTTAGCTATCTGAACATGCAAAAAAGGTAGAAAGCTGCAATTGGGAAAACAAAGTATTAAAAGATTACAGATAATTCAGTTCCCTCAGAGAACCCAGAGAACTCGGTATTTCTCCACTGAACATATTGTTGGAAAGATCAAGTGCTTGTAGCTTCTCCAGCATCCCAACAGAAGAAGGAATTGGACCTGAAATATCGTTGTTCTGCAGCAACCTGTGAATATAGAGCTTGGTGCAATAAGATTGAAACGCTTTCTCACAAATAATCAGAAATAAAACTCAGAAGCATGGAAGCTCCAAATAAGAGAGATCAGATAAGTTTTCTTTGTTACTGCATGAAGCATTTGTAATCAAGCACAACTTGCACTTGGAAACACAGTTCACAACAAAATTTGAGATTACGTATAAGCAGAAAGATCTATCAACTAACAGGCTTAGCTTTCAAAAACCTTACAACCAAATCACATCAACTTCACATGCACAAGAATTTGTAGTTTCAACTAATTATTCTAAAGATTATGATGGGCCCAACACGTGAACTTCATGAAAAAATTATGTCCTAGCTAATAGAAAATGCAACTTTTCCTGCCGATGCAAAGTTGATGTAGGTCATTTGGAAGGTTTCAAGGAGTTCGCTTTAGTTGAGAAACACTGGAAATTTAGCAACCACCAAAATGAGAAGGAAACAGCTTACACAGACTCCAAGTTAGTAAGATTCCCTATTGCCGGAGATAAGGTCCCGTGCAAGCTCTGACTAGGAAGTCCCCTGTTTAGATATAGAAGGGCCAGTACTCATGAACAAGCCATTCCGAGTTGAGAAAACGAACGATTTGTGATAGATTTTCAATGTGGTATTTAAGAAGCCTATAAGGGCAAGCACATCAAACAACAAACCGAGAGCTACTCACAGAGCAGACACAGAGCCATCTGGCGTGCATGTCACCATCCTCCATCCACAAGGATCTACAGAGGTCCTATCCCAGCTCTCCAGAACATTGTACGGGTCACGAAGCGCAGCTTTTATGGTCATTAAAGCCACAACTGTTCCAAATACAAATGGGCATGAATCGAGAGTTATTGCTGTGAATTTATGTTATTGACCTATCCTTTTCGGCTTCCAAGTGCATGCATTAAATAAAACGATATAGAGGAATCTTCTGAACTGAAGCAACGCCACCCGATGTTCACGGGGTGCTATACGGAAGGACTAGAAGTTCTCGAGGCCCCAGCACTACCGGAATTAATGAAAACTGGAATAGTAACATCCACTTCTAACTCCAATGGAGTTCAAACTCCATATCGGATTTACAATGACCCAACTGGAGAAGAATCTCAACACATGGCAGTTCCAAAACAAGGAAAAACTTTACATGCTGTACACCGAGAAACTAGAGCGGCATCTCCACAGATTTCCAAGAAAATTAACTACTTTTTTCTTACTGCAAGTAGGGAGGAGGGAGAGAGAGAGAGAAAGAGACTGACCTTCATAGTTTATACCAGAAGGAGAAAGAGTGGCAGAGGAACTCCCCAACCATGCCAAAACCAGCAAGCTCCATCCCCACGACACAGATTTCATCCTTTCCATTCTCCTCAACAGTACACAACACTTGCAGCTTTCAACATCTGGTTAAGTCCCGACACATGAAAAACCAAAAAAGAGCCATTTTTCACATGAATTGACCACTTCCTGGAAAAGGGTCTCTGGATGGAATCCTATCAAGCAAGACTCCTGCCACCCAACAAGAACTCCATCCTACTAAAGCCTGCTTCTTGAACTGCATCTTCAGGTGCCCAATTCACAGTGATGCGAATTCCCACTCGGGAACAGGCCAATGGCCCAATCTAAGTAACATGAATGGGATAAGCAGAGCCTGGGACAAAACGAACAGGTAAAAGGAAGGGGACTTTTGGTCGAGAAACAACCAAAGAACCGAGCTTGAAGTTCCGAGATCCTAGAGATCTGAGAATTCCCGTCGAGAATTCATACAATTCAGGCAACGCCCACGAAATCCAGCGCGAGTTTCACCCCAAGTTTTTTTAAACTATCTGTACTTGCTGGTTCCACACCAACCTCTACTTGCTCTGCTCCCCACCTCCCTCCCAAACCCACCTCCCTTATCTTCTTCTTCCTCTCCCCCTTTTGTTTTCACCATGCAAACGTGAGCCGGTACAAACAAAGGACGAGTTAAAAACAAAAAAACTCAGAGACCCACAGAATGGCAAAAGGCCAAGGGCCCTGAAAATGCCAAAGGCTGACACACAACAGTTACCCCCGGTTTCGAAAATCCCCGTGCTTATGCTTTCCAAAGTAAATAACCAAAGATGCCTTTTCCAAGTGACTGCGATTTTAGGGAGTGCGGAGAGCGCGGATGGGGGGATGGATCAAGAAAAGCAAAAAGTGCGAGAAAGGATGCAAGCTGTGTCGCTGGGAGACACTGAAGCATGCCCCCCTTCTCAGTCCACGTGCCTGTCTTGTCCTGGTCTCTGCTTCTCTCTGTTGGTTTTTCGGCCGGATTATATATATATATATTATCCCTGCGTACCAAAATGGTAAGAGCGATACTGTTAAATTTCTTCGCAGGTCGTGGCCCCACCGAGCAGCTAACAGGTCGTACTTAATTAATCAAAAGATTCATATAGTAAAAAATCTTAAATTAATACATTTTTTTTATAAAAGATACTTTTATTATAAATTTATCGTTAATTAATATCTGTTAAATTAGATTAATATCACTAAGAATTATAAATCGATATATGTATAACAAACGGATGGTAAAATCTCAAATTTGTATGCCCGTCAACCTGTCGGATGTCATTAAACTCGACAATTTGACAACAAAATTTAACTGAAACTAATAAAAAGTCTTCAAGAATTTGTAGTAAATTTATCACATGCAAACCAATTTAAGTTTTTTTTAGTATTTTGACTAAAGTGCTTTAAATATCCACCTAATTTATTTCATGAAAAATCAATGATTTGAAAAAAAATATATATATCCATAAATTATCATTAATTATTTAAAGAACTTATTAACTTATTATTTTAAGAGATAACAATAAATGAAGTTAGGAAAACATTTTTCAAATTATTGTTTTTTCGCGAAATAAATAAAACTTATTTTCATTAATATCGTCAAAACTCAATTATATGCTAGTAGACTGAATAGACTTAAGTGAATATGAATCCCACTTCATGTTAGTGGTGGACTTTAGGCGATCTGTCGTAGTCAAAGTTGCATCGGCCACTTTGCTTAGACCAAAGTTTTAGGTAGGTGTTTCTTCTTCTTCTTTTTTCTTTTTTTGTTGGGGTGGGGGCAATAATTAGGTAAGTTTCTTTTCTTTTTCCCTGTTGAAAGTTAATTTTCAATCCAATTGCAGATTTGATTATGACTTTCGTGAAATTATTGGGAAGCGATTTCTCTCCATAATCTTTTTGTTAAAGTCATCATCATACTGACCGTTTCTATATCTTGAAGCGATTTCTTTCCATACTCTTTTTGTCAGATGGGACTAATAATTATATAGACTATTATATCAATTTTACCTTAATAATAATTTATCATTTATATCAATCCAACGAGGCGGTGATTTTACATTTTATTTCTGAATTATTTCTTTTAAATGTCACAGAGAACATATCAGCATTTTCATTGATAATTCGGACATAAGGATCAATTTAGACAAGGATCTAGTTAAGGAGTATCTTGAGAGCACTTCCTAAAACACAGACAAGATGAGAAAATAATTTACTATTTAAAGTAATAATTACACATGACATTAGGCTATCAATGCATTGGAAACCACAAAGTTTCCTTAATTAGTTGATGAACAAGGGTTTTCGGTACACTCTTTAACAAAACTTTAAATATGTTATAGTGCTAAAGTGATAATAGGGAGAAGTTTTTACTCTTTCCTCTTTAGGGTTTTTATTAATACCTCTCATCTTCGCACAACATTTTCTTCAATCTCCATAGAGGTTTGAACTATATCTCTCTCTCCCATTGGTTTCTATCTTTTTGGTTGATTTAACTCTCTATTTTTTTTCCTTCCTTTTCTCCCGTTTTGTAGAGCTTTTCTCTTTTGATCTAATTTAAATCTATAAATTTCTCTTTTCCCTTTGGGGAGGTTTATATCTCGATCTAATTTAGATTTGTGATTTTTTATGTGTATAATTTCGGAATTTCACTTCTCTTGGATTTCGTTAGAGTAAGAGTTAAATTTTGAAAAAGATCGAGGTGTTTCATAAAGGTCTTGCTTTCATAGATGTTAGATCCATACTCATTTAGCCTTGTTACTAAACAACGATGGTATTAGGGACATCAAATTTAGACACATGTCACTGAAAATAAAGCCATAGCAACAATTGGAGATTTCGATGTGCGTGCTCATTACTGAAAATAGATTCAGCAATTCGTTGTTAATCTTATTTATATTTGCTTTTGAACGTGTGATCCATAACCTTACTTTAATGATTCATCTTGTTGTCTAGAACTTATTTTATTTTAAAGTGTTATGGGATTTGTCTTAGTTAGCAGTTGGACTGCATTGTTTTTTTCTCATATGTATGTGCAAATGAATGAAATGTTATCTTGACAAAATAAAACAAAAAAACAAAACCCTAAATAGAAAACCCAAGGCCAATGAGGTGAGGGCCGCAATGGCCTTGCCGAGTACAAGCAAGGGTTGCTGGCCCAAGGAATAAATAAATAAAGAAAATAAAAGAAAATTGAGAAAAAAAGAAGAAAAATTAGCAAAAATTATCTACAGTAGCACTAATCTTATCATATAGGATGAGCAATGTTGGCGATTTCAGTTCAAAATTGATCGAAAATAGTATATTAATAAATCATCAATAGAGTTAAGATTAAATCGATCAAATTATAAGGTTTAAGATTGAATTGTCCTCCGTATAATAGATTTATGGCTTTTTCTTTTTATAATTATGCCCTCCTATCAGCCTCCAGCATATGTCCCACTCCGGATCAAATGAGTCCTAGGAAAGGACTGTTTCGTTCGTCCTGTAATATCCAAAAGAGTCCACCTAAATAAAACTTAATCGGACACCAATCACCATCAAACTATCTTAAATTATTAATGACAGATCACGTCATGGGATAAACCAAACCGCGACCCCATTTTTTGTCGCCGCTGGCAAAGCTTGCAAGGCGTGGCAATCATGGTGATGGGCTGATAATGATGTTAATGTGGCCTCTCTTTTTTTTTTTTTATGTGGTGGGGTGAGCTATCGAATGCCGATGGCGACATTTAAAATCATCCCTACGACCATTTAATCTCACGACATTCTAGTTTCACCCTCCACGCAATTCATATTAATTTATATATACATACGTATATATTTGTCTGAAAAATATATCAATTACTAGGCAGAGAATTCCCCCGGCCATGGTAACGACCCATGTAGCTTTCGGTGGTTTGGTAATGACAAGGAACAGGATAATTTAATCAATAAACAACTCTAAGATTCGGCTCTGAAGCCAGTGACCTAATACATTTTATATATAAGCACTCTCAATCATAGTCCCCTCGTCTCTCAAGTCAAAAAGATGAGGAAAGATGTAACTGTTCGAAAAAGAAAATAAAAAAACGTGGTAATTTTCCTTGTATTCATTTTAGCGCATAAATATGTGAATTCATTTATAATTAATTTTTGGAATTAGGAATGTTGTTATTCATTCCCATAGTTTAGGGGCAATACTACAAACAAAGTTAACAGAATTAGTTATTTCTGGCCATAAATTGTTATCGGAAACACAATAATTTTCATTCTCGCCCTAACTTACGAGCATGAGGGTTGATAACTTGGTACAATTATAGGGCCGTGATAGGGGGATAATTATTCTTGAATTAAGAAGACCCTCTTGACTTACCAACCCCTGAAATGAAAAGAGTGGCTAAGGATGTGATGGTGGCAACAAATCATATCCACCATCCTAACTTTTTTATTCGGACCAGACCAGCATCGCTCGAAGTCAATTACATTATCCCTTCCTTTTTGACATTTCCGGCTTTGCAAGACTGGCTAGCCACAGAGATGGTAAGACTTTTGAGGCTTAAGCTATAACTTCTCTCACTCCTACGCAGCGAAAGGAATAAAAAAGAATTAGTTTGAGACAAATGATAGAGCTCGAGAATTTTCTTTTTTGTTTGCTTGGGAAGTCGTGCGTTTATAGTTTTTCGTGTATGTCCCGATAAATGAAAGTGGAATTACGAGGATCACTAAAGTTTGGCAAAAAAAATCGCTTCGGATCTCGTCCGATCGAAGGACAGAACAAATACACGCCTCGTGTCTGCTGATGGGCCGCTTCAATTCGTCATGGGCCATATCGTCCACGAGATCGGTGTTCATGGGCCGGCCTGGAATGGGGCCCTTGTAAAACCCAATGATGCTCAATGCCCGATTCATTTTGCCCCAATTGTTAGGACCCGGAATTCCTTCCATCGAATTTTCTTTCATTTATTGACAATAATTTATGTATAAATATTTTCAGAATTTTTTTTTCATTTATTCATTTTTGTAAGTGATATTAACAAGTTTTTAGGAAAAAAATTAAAAAATTATCAATTTTTTTACAAAACAAACGGAGCCTACCTCAGCTTTATCCTATGCATGTGGCGACTAGTTTACTATGCCCTCATTTATGTTGGGGAGAACTCGGGGACAATAATTCACCATGAGCCAAATGCAATTCAGAATCAATTTCTCCCCCGAAACTAAATCAACTGAAATTCTCTTAAACCCTAGCAACAACTAGCAATATATATAACCTCACAATATGCAAATATAATGCTGAAATGATAAGTAGACAAAACAAATAACAACACTAAGGATTTAACGTGAAAAACTAGATACGGGAAAAATCACGAATTGCTCAAAACATTCACTAATCACCAAGAATAGCAGAATACACAAAGTATTCTTTTCTAATTACACACAAGAAGCACAACATCAACATTACAATCTCATTTCATCACCACACATGTAAATAAATAAATTCGAAGCAAAAAAACCCTAATTACAATGGGAGAATTCGGAAGTAGTTCTCAACAAATGAAAACCATTAACTCGTAACCCTCAGTCTCATAAACAAAATACTCAAATTTGACCTAACATCATCAGTGTTCGGCTTTCAAATTGAGACTACTAAGTTGCAGCCCTCTCTTATCTTCTTATGTTCCCTCCTGTTGCAATAGCTTTTAGTTTTTCTCTCTCCTCCTCACTTTTGGGTGCACCTAGGAGTATGCAAAATATTCAGGAATCGCTCGGACCACCCGGAACTTGATCAGAACCGCCCGAAACCGGCGGTTCTTGAGGGAACCGATCCGGTTCCCAGTTCCAATTTATGAGAACCGGTGGGTACCGGTCCAATTCCCAGTTCTATGGACGGATCCACCTGCCCACCCACTCGGACCGGACCGGAACCTTTTTAATATTAAAAAAAAGAATTACTAAAAAAAACCCTAGGTCTTATCTCACTCCCTTCTAGGGGTGTGCAAAATACCAAGGAACCGCCCATACCGTATATGTAAATTCGTTGCGTTTACTTCTCCCGCCGTCCACATCTCTATGTAGTTAAATTTGGTTTTTCTTTATTTGACTTGCTTTGATGTTACGTGGTCGTTCTATATTGAAAACTAAAATTATTTCGCGTCGAGATCGGTTCCACATCCACCCCGAGACCGGACGGGCCGGCGGTCCGATTCCCGAGTGGATCCATGCAACAAACGAGTGGATCCCGGTTCTAATTTTTTGGAACCGGCCTTAGCGAGCAATTCCCGGTTCTAGGTCGGGAATTGCCCACTCGAACCATGCACACCCCTAGGTGCACCCCACACACGGACGAAGTCACAACTTTCTTTTCAACTTCTCTGTCTCTTGTCTTTTCTCTTTTTAATGCTAACTAGGCTCCAAATGAAGGTGGACCCGGCCAACAATTTAGCATACCATCTTTGACCTATTAGGCTATTTCCATTTGTTCGCGCATTTATACATCTAGCAAAGTGCAACCCCACAACCATAATAATAATAATAATAATAATAAAATCAATTAATTATGTCTCAATGTCGTCTTTACGAAGACAAGAACAATGCAACCAACGGCAACAAGGCAAGTTGGCAAAATATGAGTGGTGTTGTGGCCTTAACATCTGAGTTGATGCCATTCAATAAAAAGGGTTTTTGTCCTTTGAGTATTCAGCCGTAGATGCAACAATGGCGCTACACATAAGCTTGCAATTTGAGATTTTCATAGTCTTTTTTTTTTAGCAATTTCTCATCTAGAGTTAAAAATACAATGTCGGTAGGCTCCTGTTTTCTATATTGTCGCAGCGTAACTACCGATTTTCCTTGTGACGTTTGACTGCTTTTCTTGGAATATTTTCACGTTCCTTTCCTTACAAGAGTCTCCCATTTATTAAAGTAAAAAATACTTAGTGGAGTCTTCTATGCTGTATTATTGTAGCGTCGGTACTGATTTTCTTCGTGACGTTTGACTGCTTTTATTGTAATTGAAAGAGCGGAAAAAAAAAAAGAAAAAAAAAGAAAGGTCGCCCGGACGAGTCTATCGTCGTCCCTATGACGACTTCCGAGAAGAATTAAGAAATTTCATGTATTCGTATGGGAAAATGACAACATAATAATTTGCATCGGAAAAAGAGAAGGGATAAATCTCGACCGATGGATCGGTTCATGTGCTCCGAATTACATCCCTCGGATCACCAGAACCCAAGGCTCGATCTAGCTCGCTCATCCCCACGTCCGCGCACGAGAACACCACCCTCTCCGCCGGCCCCCGGCGGCCGGTCGCCGCCGGGCTCTCCGCCCTCCCCACCGGCAATCCCCGTCCCCTCCCACCTCGCACCACACCGCCGTGCCCGGGTCCGAATCCCTGCTCAAGTACACGAAATCGCCGGCGCAGCACACGCTCATCGACGACGCGCAGAACCTCTCGCCCTTCATCTTCCCCACCATCTCCGGCGGCATCTCCCCGATCTCCCTCGCCCTCCACGTCCCTCGCTCCACTTCCCACGCCCTCACGCCCTTCACATTCTCCTCGCTCCCCAGCAGGCCCACCAGGATCAGCCGGCCGCCCGCGCACCCGACGACGCAGCAGAACACGTCCCCGCGCGGGCGCAGGTGGTGCGGCCCCTCCCACGCGTCGGCCTCGGGGTCGTACGAGTGCGTCACGCCCGACAGCTTGTCCGTCACGTACATTCTCTCCTCGTCGGCGGCGACCGACAGCCCCGCGGACGCGGATCTGTCCTTGAGGAGGGCGGGCATCGCGGAGCGGCAGGCGGCCCAGGCGTCGGCCCGGAGGTCGTAGGTCTCGGCGGCGAGGGGTCGTCGTCGAAGTCGAGGGCGCCGCCGGCGACGACGAGGCGGTGGGCGACGAGGGCGACGATGGGGTCGGCGCGCCAGACGAGCGGGGGGGCGGCGTGGCGCCAGGAGAGGTGGAGGGGGTCGGAGGAGAAGGAGAGCCTGGAGGGGGAGAGGATGAAGAGGAGGTTGGAGGAGGAGGAGGAGGAGGGAGGAGGAGCGGAGGGTGGAGGGGTGCTTGGCGGGCTGGGGGAGGCGGAGGTCCAGCCACGCGGAGGAGCGGGGGTCGAAGGCGCGGGTGGAGATGGGGTAGGGGGCGCGTGCTCTGGGAGTGGACCAGCAGCCAGGGCTTGGCGGGGCTCAGGTGGCGGAGGGAGGAGGAGACGGCGCGCTTCCAGGAGCGGGACACGCGGGAGGCGGCGACGAGGTCGGCCAGGGGCACGTGAGCCAGGGTGAGCTCGAGGATGTCGCCGAAGAGAGGAGGAGGAAGTGGTGGTGCTTCGTCTTGCTCGGATCGGTCGGTGTCCATTTTCGTGGCGAATTCGCGTGGCTTCTTCTTGGCCGCCGGGTGGTGGGAATGTGAAGGCAAGAGATGGAATGGCGTTGGCTTTATATATCGGGCCTGAACGCCTAATATCTTTTCGGACTTTTTCGGACTGGAGTGGCTGGCTGCTGCGGTTGGGGATGTCAGAGTGACAGAGTCTCGAGTGGCGGGCGGGCGGGCAATGACCATCTTCTTTATCAGCGAACCATCCCTCCTCCCTCCCCTCCCCTCCCCTCCCCAAGGAGTAATTTGTTCCGTGACGGTTGACACCTTAGACAGCGTGGGACCCGGCAAACGCATGGATTGGGTAACTCGGTCGTTGATCTTGCAAGGATCACGGACCTCGAGTAAGATAATTGGCTCTATGATTATATAATGCTGATGAAATATATTACCCGATTATGATATCGGCGTTGATTTGGACATTATAAGATTTGATCTCGTAACGAACACCTACCTTTGAGTAAGATATTTGGCTTTATAATTGTACGATGCTGATGAAATTTATGTTACCAAAGTTATGATATTGGCATTGATTTGGACATTTAGGAGATTTGACATTTACGAGCTCATTTATGACGATGCTACATTTGTGGAACTTTAATTCCAAGTTTCATGTAAGAATCTGGAAGAGATTATGATTTTTATGCAGGCCGGGTCAAGTTATCAGAATGAATATTTAAAGTAATCTTAGAAGATAGCGATCAATAAGGGGTGGATGTTGATTTTTGAATCATTGAATGGGACATCTCTCATCTGGGACTTGAAATGTCGCGGACACATATCCATCATAACTCTTGATATCACGTGTAAATGCATTTCAAGCCATTTATGTTTTGAGCAGGATAAATGGAGTTTATCATCAGAGAAAAGTCACATATTGCAAACCGATATGTTAAGTGACATCGGAGATTGTAGGTAGGCATTTAAGAAGTGGGTCGATAGATAATATGCAATCGCAGAAAGTCGTGAAATCGATTGTTTATTATTTTCATGTAACATTTTTTACCGGACAAAAGTGCGAGCATCTCCCGATCCTCGGTGAAGTCAGATAAGGCATGTGCGGTTCCGCGCAGAAACAGGAAAACGAGGCACCGGAATGGAACGTAACGGCATGACCGAGGCTGCAGAAACGGTCACGACTGCGAGACAAGCCGCCCGAAGTTGACCGCATCCGAGGCTTGTTCCGAGGTCATCTCGACTCTAAACCCTCGCCTCGTTACCACGTGATCCCTCCCTCTGATTAGCTTTAGCCCGCCTAACTTTAAGCCGAAGGCAGTAAGCAAACACTCCACCATTAATCAGAAAAAAGCAGCCAGCCGCGATGGCCGACGATCTAATCAAAAGTGCATTCGGCTATCGCCAAATTTGCCGATGCTCCTTCACCTTGCTTCCAAGCCAATGCGGTCTCATCAATCCTTTCAGAGGTTGACTTGTCCTTGTCATATTCTTGACTCTCTGCAACGAGTTAGGGCATCGTTCAACACGTGAACCAATTGTCTTTCGAGGGTGCCGTCATCTCACGGTTGCCATATTTTCTATGCCATCGACAGTTTGACACGGCTGAATCGGGTTGCGCAACAGTAAATCATGTTAGGTACCGTTTTGATGCTTCCGGGGTGAATAAAGATAGGAACAACGACAGAGGACCAAAAAGTCTTCTTCAATCGATCAGTCTCGCGAGAGAAAAATAAAGTACTCTCCCGTTAACAAGAATTTCGTGGCTGCTGCCCGACATAAGTTTTCAATGAGTTTTTCAAAGATAAAACGCTAGCAAAGCGTGGACAATATGCTAGCGAATGGAATTTTAGGCGACCTAACGATTAGGCCGAGTTGAATTTTGAATGGAATAATATTACGCGGGACATTAGTCGTTTCATGCGGTCCTTTTCTCTCTGCTAGCTTGTGTGGGTGGTGGCTGGTGCAGGATCTCCAATCTTGAATGCAATTGGATGCATTCACTTCGGCTGATTTTGCTAGCGGCCCAAAGGCATTTGCTGCTCACCAAACCTCACCACCTAACTCCCTTGCATCTACCTGGCTAGAATACTGGAAACCTCAGCTTCTGCCTGGATGACTCTCGAGTTAAAAACGGGCCGTCCGTGGATTCGAAATTTAGAAAGCTCTTTTCCTAATTTAAGATCGTGCCAACTCCATCTCCGCTGGATCTGTTCCCGGGAGTACTTTGAAACATGAAATTCGAATCATTTGATTAAAACATGCGTGAGTCGACGAGATATGGAAGCGGGAGATGCACCTAGCATTCCCAAGTACCGTTTGTTTTGCTTAATTAGGGAACTAGTCATGATGGGTTTATGACGGTTGATCTCCTCTCAAACTCGAACCCAGTTAATCTTAAATCCGCCCTGAACTGATTCCAGACTCGAGGAAGTTTAAAAAGAGTCTTATGCCGTCTTGATTAAATACACGAGAGCCCCGTATTTTGTCTGAAATTAAATTCGTTCTTTTATATTTTTCCGATGAATGGATGCTTTGGCATAGAGTTAAATAGTATAGTTTCCTCCTGAGTCCTATTTCAGAATACCGGTTGACTAAATTTCGAGCCCATCACAAACCCTACAGGATTTTCGATGAACTATGCATGACCATCATTATGCAGATGGAAAGTCGAGCACCATACTCTCTAATGCATCTAAACTGCAACAGTCGCCCCACGAGATGTATCCAGCCCACCTCCCCATTTCGTGGCATGCAGTTGGACTTCCTGAGCCGAGGACGCCGATCCACGCTCCAGTAGAAAGCTCGAAGCGGCATACTACACTTAGAGGTGAGCATGTCGGACCGTTTAAACTAGGAATTGCCTACACCAACTGGACTAGCCGATTTGGTCTCGTTCCTGATTCTATTTTTCTGGAAACCGGTGATTGTCTGTCTGATTCCTGATTCCGAGGAGGAATTGGACCAGATCAAACCAACTATTTTTTTTTTTTTCAGAAAATATATTTTTTGATTTTTTTTTAAAAATAACAATAAATCCTAAAAATAGTAACAACTCTTATTTTTTTAATTTTTTTTTCCTAAGTGATCGGTTCCATAAGAGCGGATCAGACTGGATTGAACAAGTCGGTCCTATCCGGTTCCTGGCTCTAGAACAACTTGATTTGTTCCCCTGTCCCAAAAATTGGGAATCGGATCGGATCGGGAACCGATCACCCCTATCTACAGTCTCGTGAAGCATACAAGCAGTTTTCTTTTTGGTTTCTTGAGAGCAAGGTTTTGGTCCTCTAGGTCCGATTCCCGATTCCTAGGTGGAATCGGACTAAATTGGGAACCGATCACCCCTACCTACAGTCTCAGGAAGCATACAAGCTGTTTTCTTTTTGGTTTCCCGAGAACAAGGTTTTGGTCTCGAGATATCGACAGCTAAGGTATTAAGGTTCTGTGGCATCGAGCACCTACTCGGCATTGATGAGCAAAAAGGATACAGAACGCTCTGGCAAAAAAGATGAGTTTTGCATTATCGAATGAGTAGACAATGCAGTTGTCCGTAGGCTAACGCTCTTGGTTGTCTAACTGCAATAATAACCAGTAAGAATCATAGAATAAGCAATGATCGTCACTGATGGATTTGTTCCGACTTAGGATTCTCCTGTGACTATTGAATCGCCCCACTCGTAATTTAAAGTCTAATGCCTCTCCGAAGTTCGTACCAAGGGCTGTTAATGATATTCTTTGCGATTCGTACAATGGCTAGATTGATTTGGCAATCATTTCATCGCAGATAGACTCGGAATTCTTGTACACGTGATGTCTCTAGCAATGTGGATTGTCCCCCGGCATAAATGAGCTTTGAGACGGAAACTGCTTTTATTCTCAGGGACCGCGGTTGTGGCCCAAGATTATGGTGATGAAATTACATTCATAACATCGAAACGTTTCCAGTACAAATGACTATTGGGATTCAACTGAACAATTGGAAATGTCCATGAAAATGCAGAAGAGAAACAAAGATTATCGAAGTCGAGAACTCAAGCAGCCGCGGTGATGCATTCAATGGCTTGTTTGCATATCCCGGTCATAGTAGCCTCCGGCCCATAAACCTACGAAAGCAATCAGCAGCAAAAGTTCAGCACTTTGACAAGTTTCTAACAGATAGCAATACATAGCTGTCTCATGCGGTGCACCTGATGTTTCGTATGCACTAAGTAATAGAAACTTTCAATGAGGCACTTACATCAATGGGAATGCCGATTTCCTCTCCGAGGGCTCGCATTTTTGCGAGACCCTTCTGGTAATTGGGGCCTCCTCTTCTCACATAAATGTGGATTCTCGCAGCTTTAAGCTTTGCTTCCTGAAAATACGAACAGCAAGCAGTTTAGCATCTACTTGTGCTGAAAGAGACTGCAAAGTATGTAATGCATGATGTGCAACAAAGCCTACCTTCTCCTTCAGTGCACGGATGATGCCATTAAATGTGGCAGCAACATCAGTAAAATTAGCTATACCTCCTCCAATAACCAGGGCCCTCTTCTGGCCATCAGGCTCAGCAGTTGCACACTGCAAGAGTTTGATGATCAAACTTGTCAAAATCTAGCATAGATAAATATCAATAATAATGTCTGAGAAACTGCATCTTATATGCTATTGGATTAGAATTCTGAGCACGCTTGTCAGTTTAGTTATTATTATGCTAACTGCAGCAATTGAAAGCTCAAGTTTTAAACTGAGGGTATATTTGTATGCATTTGCAGAAAAGATGTCTCTTTACAGAGGAATAAAGTTTTTACATCGATCACGACTCTGGCATACTGCAAGACTTCCTCTTCATTGGGGGCTCCACTATATTCAGCATAATTCCCAAGTTCGGAGGCAAAGCCAAGATCACCAACCTGACATGGAAAAAGTAACAAGTGAGCAGGCAGCAGGTTCAATAAAATAAAAGAAAAATCAAGAACATACTTTCTAGATAAAATTACAAAGGAAAAAGAAAAACTCACAGTATCTGCATAAATGACACTGGCACCGCCTCCAGCAACCATTGTCCAAATTCTTCCCTTTGGGTTCAAAACCGTGAATTTCAGAGATGCACTAGTCTGCAGGTGTACAACAGTACAGAAGAATTTAGTGTACCCTTCACGTACAAAAGCTACTTAGCTTGCAATCTGAATGTCCATTTAAAATTTGACACTAGTATAAGAGGAAGATGCGGACTCATGATTTCCACAAGCACAGGTTTCAGGGTACTTGACAAAGAAATATTGAATTGCAAAATGCAAATGAAAATAGGATGAGGGATGGTAATGCCCTTTGAGGAAGATTTTGTGAGCACTCCAAAATTAAAGCAACAGTAAGAGGCACAAGGAAAATTATACGATCAATATCAAATTGTGCAGTAAGCATCATAAGGAATGGTTGCATGATTAGTTTTGCATTTATGCCCTTACTACCTTTTCATCTAGGCCATGAATGAAGGTCTCTGTGGGGCTCATCACTCTTCCAAATGGCAGAGGAAATTCAATCTTGCCCCATCTGCAAATACAGGATTAAGTTAGAAGTTACAAACCCTCATTAAGTGGCCATTTCTTTTTCCTTTGATCCGCATAGACGGGGAAACGAGTAGTGAAGGAGAAAACAAAGAGGGGGATGTTTACTTCTTGAAGTTCTTGAAAGCAGCAGTGTCATCCAGCTCGCCTCTCATATCCAGGGGATAAGGTTTCCCATTAACCAATGTGAAAGGATTCATTTCGAGGAATGTAAAGTCCAAATCTGCAGAGGAAAATTCAACTTAGGTCATGCATCTTTACAAGCGCATCCTTCACTTGCTAATAATTCCCATTCTAATTTCTTACTGTACCTTGGAAGAGGGTAAAAACCACTGTGATGAACTCCTCTATTTCTGCCTTGATCTAGATAAAGAAACAAGGAAAAATATTAGCAATAAATCCATGTTACAAAAGGCAACGCCTGTGGAACTTCAACACCATGTTGATCAGATAACTTATCCAGTCACATGAATATTTTCAGACAAACTTATTACCCAATGAAGCAACTGATAACGAAACAAAGAAAAACATTAGTGATAAATCCATGTTACAAAAGGCAACGCCTGTGGAACTTCAACACCATATTGATCAGATAACTTGTCTAGTCACATGAATATTTTCAGAGAAACTTATTACCCACTGAAGCAACTGAGTTAATGTGTCTAGGGTCATCCAGTCAGGCATAATATCTTTCCCTTCAGATACAGATAATGAAAGCAACTTATTGTTTATATTACTAATGAATGCAGAAAGTACCTCCAAAGGAAGAGTTGCAACAAGTGGAGCGCACACTTCTGATGTAAAAGGTGAACCAGTTGGCACAAATATAGTTTTGACCTGGAGATAAGACAGTATTCATGAATAAAAGAAAATGATCGCATTACAACTAATGTATGAGCAATGTAAGGTTAATGAAGGCTTTCAACTAGTTTTTTGATGAGAAAGGATTTACATGATCAGATTACAACCACATTTCACAGTACCTTATCCCAATTCTCCTCAATTTCAATGCCTCCGCACTCGGAGAAACTTATGCTGCTGCCAAGACGCTCAGAGAGAATGTTTAGGTAGAACTCCTCTTTGTGTGGTATGAAAGGCTCGACGATGAAAGTTGTAATGGGTCCTTTACACCCACCCATCTCTACCTGTTAATGAATACAGAAACCGTCAGCTTAAAATAAGATTTTATATGGAAGCATTGCTCTCATTGAAAAGAACGGTTTGAAAAAGGGGAGAACATACCTCTTTGCCAAGGCGTTCTTTCACAAAGACAGCGACCTGAGCTAAGTCAAGATTTAAGGCGACCAGGCCGCTCTTCCCACGCTTACCAAACAACATGTCTGGCTTCACAACCAATTTCTCTGAAGAGAGCCAGGGCTCCCTCTCCACTAGTTCATTGAAATCAGTAGATTCTGTCACCTGGCACAAAGGCAATTTCATCAGTACTGAGATACTCATTATAGCATTTTCTTTAACTAATTTGCATTGCTTATAGAAGAAGTATATGTTAGAATCCTATACACCAATGTAGTTGTGGAACAGTAAAAGAGAGATAACGGAGATTTTTTCCAAGTCATACTTTTTTCTGTAATGTGAGAGGTAAAAGAGTTGCATACATTTTCACCAAAAAAGAAAAAAATAAAAGAGAGTTGCATACACTAGTGTTTTCATAATTTAATTAATACTTTAGGGTCTACGCTATGTTTTAGGTGGTGGTTGATCATCCTCTGGAACCAACTACTGAACGCCGGATTGTAAGCTATTGCCTAACTAACCCACATGACGAAAACTAGAAGGGCTTCAGATGGAAAATGATCCTAGCTGATCACTCTAGTGATAGAGGATCGAATATTCTTGGCAATCTTCTCCATTTAATGAAGAGAGAGTCCACTGTGAGATTATTTGCTTAACTTAACTAGCTGCCCTTACCCCATCAACTTAATTTACCTTTATTCTTACTTTAGGCTTAGACCTTTGTTATTTCAAAGTGAAACATGTTCACCTATTTTAATGTTTGTTTATGACTTTTCCAAACTTCTATGGGAAAATTTGGAAATGTCATTCATTCCTGTAGTTGAATAACAAACGCATCTAGTTGTCAAATGATTCATTCAACTTTCGTTTTTATATCTCCCTCCTTTTGGCGTGCTATATTTATACACATAAAAAAGTAAATTAAAAGGTTCAAGAGAAACAATCTTTTCCTTACAGATTTCAAAATATTTGTCATGATTAAATTTGCTAAGTATCAATGCAATCAATTGTTTCGAGGCCGACTTAAAATATTAATAAACCGACTCCCATTTAAAACCAAATCCCTTTGATTGATAGCTGCATTCTATAATAGTGGGAGATGTAGTATGTACATCATCCACCAGAAAACCGTGGATCTGTTCTGCTTTTACAAGGTGCGAGTAACCAGCTCCCAGCTCTGGGCCAAATCTAGCGATAGCCATATCTTCTCACATTAATCACTTGGCAAAATAATTGATTATACCATGTTTAAGCCTAAGAATTCCACTGAATCTGAAAAAGCTTAAATTACTGATGTTTGCAGATTTTTGAGATCTCCAATTATTTTCAGCACAATTCGGGGAAAAGGGAGTTTAGTTGGATGCAAGAACATACGAAAAGTTGGACTTTTCTGCGAATCTAGATCGTCCGAGTTCAAATCCTCATAAGCCATAATTACAAATATAGGAGTGGTAGGCAGCAATCCAATCTAATCTCACTAACAAGAGAATGCATAATGCACATTTGGTCAGAGAGCCGGAGCTATTCATCAGCGCAAAGCGTAAAAAAAACATACTGCTACGGCTAAAGAGATGGAATCAAATGCCGAACAGGCGCTTACCTGGGCAGATTTGATGGGCAGATCATTGCCGGAGAGCCTCTTGAAATGCTCCTTCAACAGTCTCTTGGAGTCGTACTCTCTGATCTTCTTGCGGGCCATCTCCTTTTCCCTTCGCCTTGCTGATCACACCAAAAACAACAATCAAAACCTCGACTTTCCGCCCAAGATCGGCGTCTCAACGGCAGAAACACAAAACCCAGAAACTCGTTTCCCGCAAATCCAGATCCCAAGAGGACGAATTCAAAAATGGACCAAGGAAAGCGGGGCAAGTTTCTTTTTTTACCTGTTGGGTAGAGACAGAGGAAGAGAAAGAGGAGGCTGAACGAGCAGGTCGAGAGGTTAGATGGGTAGATTCAGCGATTGAAGCTGAATTCTCGTGCTAGCTTGCTTCTATATTTATAGTGGTAGGTGGGTTTTTGCTCTCCCTCTCTCTCCGGTTCGTGTTAGTTAAAATTGAGAATAATATGGGGTTGGTTGGCTGGCTGGCTTCTGTTCAGACTTCGGACAGCCCGAGTGTGACGAACAGTAGCATCTCACGAAAAAAGGCATCTTTGAACATATTTTTTTCTTTTTTTTTCAAAATCTTTGAACATATTTAACAATTGGAAAAAAACCCTTTTGATTTTCCAAGCTTTTGGTTTACGCATGATGCTGGACACACGAGGCACCTACCTTCTTGGACCAGCGCTTCAATGTCGACTTCAACTGTCCTCTGTTCTGTACCCTTTCTTACTGCGGTAGTGATCGGGTGCGACCCAATCCACCGAACAGGGCACGTGGTATCACTCTGTTTTTTGGTCCGTTCCTGATATTTTGTGCAGCATCTTTCACCCTCCTTGTTGCAGCGCACCAGCTTTTTAATCGGCACGATTTGCAAACACGGACCGAAAATGTCGGTCGAAACTCATCGATGCAACATATGAATATTGTTACTGCTAATGCCGTGATTATATCGAATTTTTGATTTCGTCACTGTAGTTTCTTAGTCTGTTATGATGTCGAGCGATCATGGTGGTGGTTGCTAAAGTTGAGAATGCTTGGCTTGGGGTCTGAAAGAATGCTTGGCTTGGGGTCTGAAAATGGGAATTTTTAACTTTTCTCGGTCGAACTGAAAATGGGAATTCAAGAGGCGTACTTTGGTGGAGAAGTGGCTGGACTTTAATGAGTAATTTAATGGAGGGTGGTGGGGTTGGGCCCGTCCATCGCATTTTGGAGCCTAATTAGCAGCTGCCTTCTCTTGGCCACCGCCCTCTAATTTGTACTTTCCTCTTCCCATCAAATCAACGGAGAGATCCATCACACTCCTTTTTTTTTATCATCGTCTTTATTCACGGTAGACGCCGTGATCTTGGTAAAACAAGAGAGGTCGATTCCCATGTGCTTGTCCCTATTGTTCATTAATTTGGCGCAAATGGGATGAGGGAACAAATCTCATAGATCTTTAATTGCACATGAATATCTAGATTTGTTGAATGCGGCTTGAAAATTGGGCCTATTTGATTTGGAATCGATTTGTGTTGGAGTTCAAGGGCATCCAAAGATGGTGAAAAGATTCGCAATGCGTGCGAACAAGATTTGTACGTCCCTAGTTTTGTGCTTGATGTCAAGATTGGTATCTAATAGGTGTGCTTTTGACAAAGCCCTTTGAGGCCTTAAAACCCTTCGTCAAATGTAAATAATTTTTGCCAATAGGCATATAACCTCACTAGTAAAGAGATAGAGTGGGCTAGAAAGTATGAAGTTTGAGATTTGATCACCGTGAGCACCGCATATACATGTATATAAAAAAGAGGAGTGTGACAAAAAAAGAAAATATCCAAATGACTTTTGGTAAATATTTTAGAGAGATGCTATTGCCCCCTAGCCCAAGAGTGGTTTGGAGGTGCTTTGAGTATTTTTGTAATGCAATTCTTTTTTATATTTTATTTCTTTTAACTTTGCATTTTTCTAAAAACTTTCCCCAAAACCAAACCTAATGCACCCTAATGATCTAGATTGCAGGGTCTGAACTTCAAAAAATTATTGAGACATTAGGCCCAAAACTAGGTGGATGTTCGACTCAAGATGTGGACAGTAGCAAAAGTGAATTTCAGGTGCCGAGAGCAGCCAGACTATTCAAGACGATTGGCGGCAAACGTTCTTACACGGACAAGAATGTTTTTTGAAGATGCTGTCGACTTAATTTTGTATAGAACGAAAAGACTAACTCAAGAAAGAGTTCGAGGAGCCGTTAAGGAGTGTCAGAGTGTGAGGTAAAAACTTTATATCTCTTTGATTTTGGTTCATAAAACTTTTTGGGTGCCATTGAGGATATGTAAGTGATTCTAATCTTCTCTCTCTAATTTTATTGAAACAACTCATCAATATCTGCTCGCGGAGTAGACATGCCCCACCAAATCACGAAACCGTCGTATTAGGTTTCCTCTTTGCATTTATTTTTCCCTTGAATTATTTGATTTTTTTCCGTGCTTCCGCATTTTTGCCTCACGAGATTAAATACGAAATGTAATGCAACGGTCCACCGGTGTAGGTTGGGCATGTGACTAACAAGGTGGTCGGTCCACTCCACCTAATTGTTATTTCGTACATTTAATTGTCATCATCGTATGTAACGCAACATCATTGCCCCCTCGAGAAAATGACTGGTGAGGTGAGGGCCACCTTTGATTTGTTTGGCTGAGTAAAAGCGACCTTTGATCTTGAGTTGCATAACCGTTTTTCACACTTTTTCGTCGCGTAGTTAACCTAGGTATAACAATGACATGTGTCCTATCAATTAATTTACCTATCAAGATTAACAATGACTATGTGCATCATTGCTTTCGATATCTAATATAATTGAAACTCGTCAAATTTTCAAGCCCTTTTGAACTTGGCATGTGAGATTCTGTATGCGTTCATTTCATTTGATGTTGTCAACATAAGATTCTGTCCCAATAAAACTTCATAGTTCACTTCTTCCCTTGCTATTTGGTAGAGAATACAATGGATTGAATATAGTGTAGTGTTTTTTTGGATTGAATATAGTATAAACAAATTGAGAAAGTATGTGGAACGTGCTGGAAAACTCATGCTAAGCAAAAGAGGCATCATTGCTTTTTGAGCTCGATTTATCGGGTTTATTTCACTCTGCATACCAATTTACAAGGAAGAAATAGTTAATTTTCACTCGCGGAATTCACAATTGCGGAAACAATTTTGTCATTTGACTTCCAAATTCAGGTCTGGCCAGCGGCATTAAAGAAAGAGAGACTCACAGTGTTCCCTGCCCAGCTCCACGAGTCAAACCTGGTGACCTTTACTTTAGCACTAACCTCCGTCAAAGTCGCACGTTGCCATCCTCCTCGGTCAACACTGTACAGCTCCTCCTCTAATTTTCAATCGACTAATGACATTTTGGTCGACACATGACAAGTGACTTTGGCCACTCGTTCACTATGTTTTTTATTGGCTAGAATTTTTATCAAGTCCGCCACACATGTGACTTCAAAATTATTGAAAAAGAAAGCTTTTATTAGCCACCTGATATTTTATTCGGCAAGATTCTCAGTACGACGAGCTCACCATCGTCGCTCAATTCCATTAATTTAAGCACCAGCCTAATGTTCATGAATTTTTAGAAAAGCATCTCAAGAGGATAGAGATATTTAGATATCTTGCTCTTCGAAACAAGAATTGGGACTTGGGGATGCTCTGCCACAATTGACATTTTCGGACCAATTGGATAAACAAAGCCAGAGAAAATACATATATGTGTATATATATATATATATAATATATTTCACATGCACACGACGAGATATCGCAAGATCAGGAAACGTGACCCATGATTGCTACTTGCTTGATGCCGAGGTGTATAAGTTTGAATAATTATTTAGGTGGGATTGCATGAAGGAGATGAGCAGACAATTCTGATCGTTGACCTCCCCAAAACTCCACGCCGATCGATCGACAGACACACCCAAGTCAGCATCGGACACCTCTCGTTGCCTTTGCGTAGACGCAAGCATCGTTCACTCAACGACTAACTGATTTCTTTTCCCATATAATAATGATCCGTCGTGGCCGATACGATTACCCCAAGATTCAACCACCAACCAATATTTCGGTTTTTAAGGAATTCACTGTGTATTTGACTAGTTGATTATGTTCAGCAAATGCCCATCCGCGCTCAAAAACCGGACCCAGAAAGAGAGAAGACAAGGCTCTGGTGAGGTTAGCTTCGTCTGTTCATGGCAGTACCTGGATTCGACAGCAGTGGAAAGCGAAAGGGGAAGGTACGGGAACTTCAAAGAGCGATGAGGATACTTCTACGTTGGACAATGGCTCTGAGAGAGAGAGAGAGAGAGAGAGAGAGAGAGAGAGAGAGAGAGAGAGAGAGAGACCATCGTCTTTGCGGTTTGGAGTTGGGACTTCACCAGATTAACAAACGACATAGCTGCGCGACATTTCTTTTTTCATGTAGGATGATGCACTGCCGAGCACAATGTTGATACGTAGAGTTCATGTGGATATTTGGTACCATCCATTGCGAATATGTATACCCCACAAAGGATTCACTACAAATGAATGAACTCAGCAAGAGTTAATCTAATGCTAGACCATCAACAATTTGTACATTTCATTAATGGAAATGCAATACATAACTCCAGCCACTCTTCTTCTGCAAACAACGAATGAATGATTACTCTCCTCTTTCGTGAACCATGGGAACTGCAGCAGCCGCCAGAAATGGTGGCAAGAGCAAACTACTATGCTAAAATCCTCATCTAATTATTCCTCATTTCGGACTCTGGTGAGATTCTGGGAACCATCTCAACAACAAGACGTGTTTGAGCCTGATTATCAAAGCAAAGATGCCGTAACATGGAATATGCATTACTGCCACTCCAAGGTACCTGTGAAAATATTAAGGGGGGAGAAATTTAGAGCATTAGATACTTACTGATAAGAATTAATTTTCAGGTGCATTAGTGAAAGCTTGCATGATTGTCGGTAGCAACAGAATAAAACCAATAACCCCACCATCTCAATTATAATCATAAAGTGTAAACACGAAATTGTCCCAGTCACACTACTTCATGTGGCTGGAAAAATGCCAAAACTTTACGAGAAAGTCTTTCCTTGTATATACTAAAGTATCGTAACACGCACCAAAGAGGAGCATATGATGATGACAAGTCCAGAAACGGATATGGCCACCTGAAACAAGAAGTAAATTAATCATCTTCTACATGAAACAAAGCCAAGACAATCAATGGCATACATGAATAAGAAATATTACCGGATTGAAACACAAGCGTGGAAGATCCATTGGAAAACGACATATAGGCCCGTCCATAGAACGAAATATGCAAAACGAAACATAGGGAACCGCTGCAAGGAGAACACCCAGGTGAAACCAGTACACATCAAGAAACGTCGCAAATGTGGAAAATTACATGGCAAGAAAGCACAACACTTACCAAACAATTCAAAATGACGTCACCGAGGAGGAAGAAAGCATTGATCGAGTGCAAACAAACATCCAGCTGGAGTTCAAAGGATAGGCACGTCATTCTATCTATATGTTCAGAGAAGCAAAACAGCAACATAGCTACAGAGAGAATGCCTTAAGGCATCCGCAACATAACTGCAGAACAAGATCCATGATGGAAAGAAATCATCCTCGTGGACCGTTTTGATTAGGGACTTGGACTGTTCTCAATTGATTAGCTCCTGTTACCCCATTGACACAATAACATTCACCCAGTATGATCTGTCATGATCTCTGCCAGAGGTGGGGTTGGTGTTGGTTAGATTGAGTCCATAATTTTACCTCTCCTCCATTGAGAGGATCCATAGCATTGATGAATTATCCAAACATTAAGAAACATAATTGACCACATAAGACAGAGTCCTGGTTAGGTATTAAACCTGTAAGTTTTAGTCTGCCTATTACCACTGTCTAACCTAATGCACCTGAATCTTACAATTCCTTGATACAGTTTTGCATACATAATGTAATCGCATACTTACAGGATTCAGCCTGTAATCTTTTGAGGTCAGAAAGGGATAGAGAATGAGCCAAAATACAGCATCAGTAAGCATCACCGCACCTGCACTCGTCTGTTCATGGATTTAAAGAAAGGAATTAGAGACTTGCTTCTTATTACCGCAGAACCAGGCTTCCTTCATTCATTATTATCACCTCTACTGACAGTGTAAATGAGCGTATCACTTTACATGAGAAACAAGATAATTTCATCAAGAGAAATGAAAGAACAGGCTTGAGCTCAAGGATCAACATAGTCATTTCAGATGCTTACGCAATCTCTACATAAACCAGGGGATCTTGCATCCAAGTCAGTGACCTCAACTAATGGAAATTGCCCATAATGTATAGACAATGGAGAAGGCAATGTGACAAAATCATGTTCATACAATTGTCAAAATATTCAACATATCCACCACCATTAGTGCTCCTTCCTTGACATGCATGAATTTAGTATTTACTAATATAAATTTCCCAAAGTCAGATGTAAATAGGGGAAACAATGGCTGAGCAATGCAGTTACTCAACCAACAGTAGACATGCTAAAATTTCAATTCTAGATAAATTGTTATCGCAACATATGAAACTCACCTGATAAATGATCTGGAAGATAAATACCCATAAACCAGCACTATTGCGAATGAGATATTTCTGATTTGAATTTGAAGCTTTGGGGATATGCTCTTCAAGAGAAACAGCCATATAGTTTCCTCGTTCTGTGTCTAAATTGCCATTATCAGCTGTATCACCAGCAGCTTTATGGTTTATAAAGCATCCGTATATGGACATGGATAATCCAATCTACAAAATAGTAGTCCAGAGTGTAAGCAACTAAAATTATGGCTAGAATGACAAGCATGGAATCAAACACGCCAGGTCTTTGAGAAACCAAACAAGAAAAGACATATCGCATATGCACTAACACTGAATGGATTTTAAGAAATCGAATAAAAGTAACTGCATCAATGCCTTGAATACTTTAAGAAAAATCAGTATCTTCAAGAAAAGGTTGGTAAGCTTCCAGGTAAGATGCGTTGAGAGAAGATCATTTAAAGAAAGTGATCTACACACCTAGGACAACATAGATGCTCCACTGAGAACATGCAACACTATAACAGGATTGAAATGAGTGTAAAAGAAAGTGGTGAAGATTTCATAAGACGTGAATGGAAACCTTGAGGAAAGATCTCCATTACTAGGATCTTTTAAGAGCATGACACAAAACAGAGATAAATAAAATGATTCATGTAACCGAGCTCAATAAGTGAAATATATGGTTGATGAAGCATTCGAATTAATGTATACTGGGAAAAAAGGCATCGCGTGGAACTAGTGCAGAATACTTTCCAGTCAGCTCTCAAGAGACAAGAGTGCTTCAATGTCAATCGAATTCCATCCAGACCAGCATGAATAATATACAAAGGAAAAAGGTAATATACCCCAAAATAGGTTGTGACCAAGGCAAAAGTCCACCTGCCCAGCAAACGAAAGATCAAAAGGAAAAGTCATCAATACAGTAAGTAGGCTTGATAATCGATGTCACAGAAACAGTTAATAATGAGATAGTGTCTCACGCAAACAATCATTGACTAGCTTTCCTTTGCTCAAGAGTGACCATAAAAAAATTGCCAGTTGATGCAATCCTGAAGAGACTAAATTAAAACTGAATAATTCCAGCTCCATGATGGCCATTCCAGTTTGACACTGAATCCTTCCTAAATTTTTTGTTTCCTCAACATAACAACAGTGTCAACATCCATGTCGTGAGGTTTGGGTGATTACTCATTCACGAAGAACGTAGAATCAAGCACACTAAGATACATTCATAAAAGCCATTATAAATAAGTGGAATACTTTTTCTGGGACTATAAACCATCGACGAATTCCAAAGTCACGTCCCTTTTTGGCAGCAAGGTTCATAAACAGGGAAAACAAGAGGATGAGGAAGGCAACTTACTGGGTATAAAAGTAAAAGATACCCGCCCCATCAAGGACAATATTTGCAATGAGCAACGATCCTAGCACAACAAAAGAAAACAATCTGTAACCGAGCAGCCACTTTGGATGAATTGTCTTAAGACAGGTCCTCCAAGCCTCGTCCTTGTACAGATACCCCACCTTTGCCGGCTGATCCTCTTCTCTATCAGGTTTTGGTTTGTTGAATCCTTCATACTTCCATATGAGGAATGATGCCAAAAACATCGGAACAAAGATAATCAGGGCACAATGGAAGAAAGTGATGTTCAGCCAATAACTCAGGCTTGTCGAATCAGCAGCCATATCGAACGGCCAAGTATGATTTACTGATCCTGCCACACAAAAGCATGAATTGATGTCACACCAGCTATATGAATGTGGTGCTGCTTTTAGAACTCATACTCAAAGTAAAGACGTGCAGCTTCACCTTCTATTCGAAGAGATCCTACAGAAGGAAACGGAACAGTAAAATTCACAGAGTCAGAAAGAAATGGCAAAATCCATTCGGGCAATATCAGACTACTTGGATCGTGCATTTCCCTGATCGACTGAAGCACAGGAGAAATGCCGTGATATGACTCGAATGGCCTCTGACTTTGCAGTACTGTATATCAAAAACCAATTTAACACCCGATTAGAACATCAAGTTCCACCGAATCAGATACTATCCAGCATGTTCCTTAGTAATTGCTGCTTAAACGCTAATAAACCAAAAGGGTCGTATCCACTGAGGAATTCAACCGAGAAAATACAACAAGAAACGTCCCAAGATCTCAAACAACCTCTGAATACGAAAATTCAAACACGCAAAAAAAGACCCATTAGCTCTTGAACGTCGAAAACGTCCGTACATGCAGAGGCCACGGAGGGCCTGCTTAAAACCAAACGTAACACAACCTAATCATCACTGGGTATGGATCAAAACGAGGAAGGAGTGAGAAAAAAAAAAAAAAAAAAGCTCAGCTGCAGAGGACAAAAAGGGGAAGGTGATGAGCCTTACTGTCTTTGCAAAGAGAAGGAACAGGATCGACGAGGGCGTCAATGCGAACTGGGCACTCCCGGTGTTTCTCCTTTCCTTATGTGCTTTCCTCGAGCCGCAACAAAAGGGGAAAAGAGGAACGATCAAAAGGGAAGCGAGGAAGCACACCAACCCGTCCGGGGGGCCTTCAGGAAGCTTCAATGGAGAAGACCCAATTGAACTTTCCCTGTTGGACGACTGATCGCAATTCTCACACGTTTCAGAAGAAAAACAAAGAAGGAAATAAAAAAAAAACTCTGAATTTGAATGATAGTTAAGGAAAAAGGAATTCGCTTTGTGTCACGTAATGGCAAGTGGGGGTACCGAGCAGTCGTGGCAGCCGGTGGTATGAGGAAAAGGAAGCGTCGCCGTCGTAGGAAACTGCCGAGGGAGAGGCGGGCCCCAGAGGAGGGGTCCGCCAAGCAACTTTCGGCCAATCGGAATCTTCAGCACGCCGTCTCCTCCCGACCACCGTGTGCCCCGACAAGGGTAAAATCCCCAACGCTGGCGTGGGTTCACACGGTCGGAGGAGAGATTAGATTTACTTTGCCTGATCGGGGGCACAACTGGCGACTCTCTCTCCCAACAGCTCGAAAGGGAAAACGTAGTTTCCGCGACAACGACGCCTGATCGAAATCCGAAATTTCTTGCGTACTTTTTTCGTCTGATTTGAATAGCTTTCGTCCTCCTTGTGAGAAGTGGATGCTAATGATTGTGTTTTTTTTTGGGTCGAAACAAATCATGACATTAGGGAAAATTGCAAAAGTAGAGAAAGGGTGTAATTCCACAGCTTCGTTAAGAAGTATAAGGCGCCAATGTTTGGCAGTAGCTGGATAACCTTTCGACTGGAGAATCGCCCAAAAAACTTTAAAAAAATTTTTGTACTTTTATTGATTAAGTCATAAACATTTTAATTTAATCAATTAAGCCTTACATCTTTTTCACATTTTATCAATTAAATTTATCTGATTAATTCGGGCGGAAATCATTGATGTGAACTTTAGTTATCATATGTGATATGATCGATGCTAATGTTTAATGATATTATTTTGAATTTATTTACTTTTTATCCTTTTTTGTTTCTTTTTTTTTCTCTTTTTCTTCTTTTATTTTCTTCCCCTTTTATCTTCTTTTCATTTCACCATTTCCCTTTTTCCCTCTACCGGCCATCGCTAGGTTTTGTCCATGGTAGGCTGAGGTCCTTGACCTCAAGCGAGGATAACCCTCACCTGAGGCCAACCACCTTTGCTAGCTATTAATGAGACTTGGTGGTGTATGGTGGAGGAAAAAAAAAAGAAAAAAAAGAAAAGAAAAGAGAATAAAAGGAAAAACGTTTTGAAAAAAATATTAATTTATTATGAAAATTATTCACATCAGCAATGGTAATGTCACAAAGATGGTTGGTGTTCACATTAACCATTTTCGATCAAAATTGATTGGATATATTCGATTAACAAAACCTTAAAATGTTTATAATTGAATCGACAAAAAGTGCAATAAGTTTATGATTTTTTTTACCGATTTTTCCCTTTTCAATATATGATATGTTAAATCCTCCTTCCTAAATTCTAACATAGTGCGCCCAAAAAGGACAAAATTCTAACATAGAAACCAATCTTTTTTTTTTTTTTTAAAAACATAGAGACCATTCCAAGAACTATCAACGAATGGACTTTGTAGAAAAATGAGAATAATTTTAAATTAAATAAAGATAAAACATGCAGATGATTTTGAATTTCATCCAAAAGTACACAGAGCATTGATGTCATCTACTTGCATTTCAAATATCTCCACATGCTCATGCGTATGCATTATAAAAAAATTTAAGATATGTTCACTAAAAATCCTAAAACTTGTCACAAAGGTACAATTGAGTTTTAAAACTAACAAAAGTACAATCGAGTTATAAAAATTATCAAATTCGTTCAATCAAGTCACAAAGTGAACATTGTTCATTTAAACTATCGAAAAATGCCGATGTGGTTTTTTTTTTTTTTTTTTTTTTAATTTCTCTCTCCGACATGGCGATGATGTGGCTTAGATTATAATTTATTTAACCAAAATATTAATTAAATAAAATAAAAAATATGTCAAAAAACCAAAAAAAAAAAAAAAATGAAACTATAGCCAAGGGGGCAAACCGTTGTCTCTGTTGACCCTTTCACCAGAAAGGGCTAGTGGGGGTCGGCCAAGGCCAACAACCCTCACCAATGGTAGGTGAGAATCCCTCCACCTAGATCTTGGCAAGGGTTGCCGGTTGGCGGAGGCCTCGGTGACCCTTGTCGGTCGTGGGTGACCCCATTGGCCCTTTTTGATGATGGGAGTGGCGAGGGCCTATTGCCTTTGCCCATGGTGGCAAGGGTAGTCATGATCCCTACAATTTTTTTTTTTCCATTTTTTAGCATTTTTTTATTTTTTTTGCTATTATTATAATAAGATTTAAAGTAAAAAGTGATTAAAAATGCCACTTGGGAAAATGAATTAATTTTAAAATGTTATGTTAGCATTTTTCATTAGACAATTTTACGTTATTAATGGAAGAACTCAATTGCATCAATTTGACAAGTTTTAATATTTGATTACATTTTTCGTAAGTTTTAAAATTTAATTGCACTTTTGCGACAAATTATAGAATTTATATTGTACATATCCCAAAAATTTTGAGTGCACAATATTAAAAAAAAATATTTAAATTTTAAAGCACTATAAAAAAAGATAAAAAGTCACACAAACAGACACATTCAAGACATGTATGTTTTAATTAGCCATTTAACTTTTAAGAATCATGAAACAAATTTTCGCATGACTTTCAAGGGCGTAAAAATTAACGCACGACATATAAGTTTAGTTCACATTACGCAGCACGCAATCGAAATGAACAAATGAAATCCCAAAATTCCCAAAAGAAATTAAAAAAAGCAAAAAAAAAAAAAAAAAAAAAAACAAATTCCTAGAATTTTCGCAGGCCCAATAAGGCACTCCCAAGTTCTCAAGCCCACAAGCCCAGGCCCAAACAATCACCAAGCCCATATCTCTGCCCTAGGAAACCCTCGTATAAATAAACCTCCACGCTTCGCAAACCCTTCTTCTTCTTCTTCATCCCCTCGCCCCGTGCGCCGCGCCGTCGCCGGAAAGGAGCCATGCAGATCTTCGTGAAGACCCTGACGGGGAAGACGATAACCCTCGAGGTCGAGTCGAGCGACACCATCGACAATGTGAAGGCCAAGATCCAGGACAAGGAGGGCATCCCCCCCGACCAGCAGCGCCTCATCTTCGCCGGGAAGCAGCTCGAGGACGGCCGCACCCTGGCCGACTACAACATCCAGAAGGAGTCCACCCTCCACCTCGTCCTCCGCCTCCGCGGCGGCGCCAAGAAGCGCAAGAAGAAGACCTACACCAAACCCAAGAAGATCAAGCATAAGAAGAAGAAGGTCAAGCTCGCCGTCCTCCAGTTCTACAAGGTCGACGACTCCGGCAAGGTCCAGCGCCTCCGCAAGGAGTGCCCCAACGCCGAGTGCGGCGCCGGCACCTTCATGGCCAACCACTTCGACCGCCACTACTGCGGCAAGTGCGGCCTCACCTACGTCTACCAGAAGGCCGGCGGTGATTGAAGGGCCTATGCTGCTCGTTGCCCTTTTTCTTTTAGCGTCTATTCGTTCCATGTTTACAGCTTTCGAGGATTTACATATTCCCTTCTGGATTTTGATTGGTGGTCGCTAAGTCGAGACGTTTTCTTTTCGATGAATACATTTGCTCGTTATAATCGGTTCTTGTTTATGTTTTCTCGAGTGGTATTGCCTCTGTCCGTAGTCATTTAGTGCGTGCTGCTGTGTATGAAGTTGTTCGATTTTCTTTCGGCAGTCGAAGTTGGTCGATTCGTTGTTTGTTGTGAATGAGCGATGAACTGGTTCGATGTGGCTGAACTTAATCCGATGCTTAAGGTTGCCCTTGACATTCATCATGAAGCAACCTGTGTCATCTCGTCTGAAGACCAATCAATGGCCGACCAATGTGTGCAGGGTGGTGTGGAATCTTCGTAGGCTGTAATGCATATGCTAGATTAGTTGCAATCTGCGAAAATGCTTGTGAATGTGAACGAATTGCTGACATGAACTCGCCTGAATGGGAGGCAGATGTGTGGGGGCTTGTTGGAGGTCGATCCTGAGATTACCACACTTAGAGTCGCGGATGGAGAGAGAAACCAAACTGTCTGTTGATGCTGTAGACTTCAGCTTGAGGCCATTATTGCATTTGCCGATCGAATTTGATTGTTTGATTGCTTAAGACGCTTAGTATGACTTTGCACGATTTAGCTCCTTCAGATCACTACTATCATTGCATTGTTGTTCCGTCATCATTTTGTGGCGAGTTCTATTAGATATATAGGTATTTTTGTTCTTTCAATTCTGCTTCTGTTTGATATACTGTGGTTTCTTGGTTTGTTTGAAGCGAAAGGATGATAATGAAAGCCCTGTGGCGGTGGGAAGACTTCTTTCTATCATCCCCTCTCCCCTTCCGGTGTTATATATATTAGTCTAGTTGACATGAAGCTAGAGCGAAAGATTTGTTACTCCATTAGCTTCGCCCATCAGGCCTTATGCTATCATAAGACAGTAACTAAAAATGATGATACAGATTTTCCACTTCTTTTATCGTCCAGAACCCCTATTCCTTTCCATCCTTGCATCTTTCCGAATTGCAAAAGATAATTGGTTTTGCAAATCCGGTTATTGACACATTGGACTTCCTTCCTTTGCATATGCTTTTACTGGTGGAAGGGGAGGAGGATATATGACATTTGACCGAAAGATGTAGATTTCTTCTCTTCCTCTGTTTTGCTTCTCTTAGTCACTCAGTTTTAAGGGTCACACTGTTCTCAATGTCCCTTCTTCACATATGGATGTAGGGGAGCAAATTTGGTCCCTAAAGTGCTTCTGTGGTGTTGCTATTTCATACCATTGGACCGTTCGAGTAGAACAGAGATCTTATCAAGCTTTTTCACCCATTCATGTTTCTTTAAGCTTCTTGAAGTTTTGTCGAATTCATTACTTCTCCTTTTAGCCTTCATTCTGGTGTGTAGTAACTTTGTTTATCCCCTTCAAATTTGTAATTTGGCCAAGTTCTGTTGCGGACAAGAGTCTGCGAACAAGACTGGAAAACAGAAGAATCAAACTTGCGACCATTCTGAGATCAACCGCTGCATCGGATCTGCAGCTGAGGGTGTCAAAGACCACAGTGTCAGCCGACCATTCTTCTTTTGATTCATTTATACAATGCATGCATGTACCAAGACCTAATACCTTTGCATTAACTATACTTTACATTCTGAAAATGAGATGAAATTGTTTAGTGATTGAAGTGGCAAGGGCACGTTGCTGAATCCTGGCTCTTAATTCTCCAAGGCTTTGAAAATCTCCAAGTGATAAACATGGTGTACCTTTCGGATGGTAAATGGAATTAGTATAGTCCATGTCCATGACTACGGAGGATCTTGAGTAACATCACAGAAGCTGCAGTTGAAAATATTGGTGACTCCGTCTGAAATCATGGCGCCAAATATACAAGACCTCTGTTTTTATGCTCGACTGTAAAGATTTATGGGTTAATGAGACATGTGAGTGCGTGATTCACGTGTAAATTCAAGTCCGACATCGCCAATGCCAGTACAATGATCATCTTCCCGCGTAACTTCATATCCAAGGTTTCCTTAGCACCCAAAAAAGAAATGAAGGATTTATGTTTTATTTCGGACCTTTGCCTCATAGTCAGCTGTTTGCAAAAGAAATTAATGAAGTTCTGTATGTGCAGCCTCCTAAAGAGAGTTCTCAGTAAGCAGGGCTCAACTTACTTAACGTCTTAGGACCGGCTTTTCTGAAATATTGTTAACTAAGCCGTGGAGAGTTTGTGTTTCAAACAGAATCCATTCCTCTACACAAGATGGTCCTAAGGCACTCTTAAATCTGAGCTAATTCTTTATGATTTGTTGTGCGAGAATAGCATATTAAGTTAGTCCTCATCTAGGGAACGGTCTCCTTATGATAACTTGGTCACGCCATTTGATATAAGTCACTATCGGGTAACTTGCTTCCTATGGAGTATCTAGTCAATTCCACCATGTGATGGACGATATGATCTATTTGATGAGCTTCCCTAGGTCACTTGGCTGGTCAAACTAACAATAATAGGTTTTTGAATGAAAAATGAGAAATGAAGGTGATAAGATTTTTGCATGTGAGTGGGGACTGTTAGCCAGTTTCACTCTGAGAAAGAAGGAAAAAGAAAATTGAATTTGCTTGAATTTAATGCATGTGAAGCAACAATTGAGCAGCAATTGCATAGAAATTTGAAGGGGCGCATGTCAATTATACTTGCCTAATTTCAAGAAAGACAAATCCTAAGATTCCTCTTTTCCTTGTCTGTACACCCTTCTAGAGACTCCCCCTCTCCACTAGAATGGTATTCATTGTGCACTTTCACTGTCAGAGTGAAGCGCGGATGGCATGTAGGGAGACGGAGGTGAGTTAATAAACAGACAACAACCCATGAAACAAAGAGGCACGAGTCACCTCAGGTGCATAGAACTTCGTTCCTTTTATCATTTGAAACTGTGAGCAAGTTCAAAAAGAGGAGAGAACGACTTGACTAGGTTTTAGGTTTATAGGGCTGTCACACTAGTAAAGTCATGTGTTGACTCTTAGGCATAATCACTGAGACATCCTGAAATAATGCTTAAGCTTTTGTTCAGGAACAGCTTATTCTATAAAGGGTAGCTAGTCTTTGACCTTTTCTCGGCATGATAAAATGATTGTCCACTGTGATTAGGCCCTCGACTAGCAACTTAGAAAGCCCTGTAACAAGCAATAATATCAAGAAAGAAAAAAATAAGAAAGGACTGGAGAGCCGTTCAACACATCTATAAATCCTCCTGGAAATTGCAATATCTCCAATCACAGGCATTGCTCTCTCTCTCTCTCTCTCTCTCTCTCTCTCTCCCTCTCTCATGGCAACGATAGATCACCTCCTAAGTCTTTCGGAGCAGATTTGTTATGTCCAATGTGGTTTTTGCACCACCGTTTTACTGGTGATTATATTAGAGATGCAATGGCATAGATAGTAACACTACAGTTGAATTTTCTGTTTCACTGTGTTTTATGTCTTGCATACAGGTAAGTGTTCCATGCAGCAGTTTGTCCTCGGTGGTCACAGTAAGGTGTGGTCATTGCACAACCCTCCTCTCTGTCAACATGATGAAAGCCTCCTTCGTTCCTCTCCATCTTCTAGCTCCTCTTAGCCACGATGGGGTACTTATAACTCTCTTCATTTAGGTTTCTCGACTGTACTTTTGTGGCCTTCACCAGTAAAATTTTTCGCTTCCTCATGATAATGCTGCCTTTTCTAGTAAATGAAGTCTTTAAGAGCCTAGTCATGTGCATTATACCCAACCATTTTTTAGCATAGACAGAATTGAGGATCCAGATTGTGCAGAAGCTCCTTACAATTTTTTGAAGACTAGCCATGTGCATTGTACTCGACCATCATACTTTTATCATCTTTCTTCCCAAGAATGATTTGAAGATGTATCAATTCTGTCGCATCACTGTTCCTGTAGCTCAAGACTTAAGTCGATTCTCATCTTGTAAATTCTAATCAATATTTACTTCCTGGACTAGCCAAAAGAAGAGTTTCAAGAGATGGAAGTCCAGAAAAATGTCGAGCTGTACAGCCCTTCTTTCGTGAATTCTTCTGAAGTTGAAGATGAGGAGACCATTGCCATAACTCGCGTTGTTAACAAACGTAAGGACCTTCCTCGTTTAAGTCAAGTTCATGCCATTGACATGCTAATCTCTGGTTAATTTCTCCAAGGATCAGAGGCACTAACAATACTGTTTAATTTTATTCAGCCCCAGAGAAGAGACAAAGGACTCCATCTGCATATAACCGCTTCATTAAGTAAGCCGAATGTTTATCTGTTAAAATTTGTTGGCTATTACCGAATTTTAGAAAACTTAAAGTGAATATATGCCGCAGAGAAGAGATCAGGAGGCTCAAGGCGCAAAATCCAAACATTCCTCACAAAGAAGCCTTCAGTCAAGCTGCGAAGAATGTAACTTCTATTTCGGCCCCTTGAATTCATCTATAAATTTACACTTTGCAATATCCTCCAACTAAAAAAAAAATTAGGTGAAAATTAATATGTTGCTCCAAGCCAGAGTTTTGTGCACTGCACCTAATTAACTGAATTCATGAGTTACATTTCCCATTTTCAGTGGGCACAATTCCCGCAGCATCAATTTAAAGGAGATAATGGAGAGAGCTTTGTGCAGGAAGTGGAGAGGGAAAAATCGATCTCTGATGATTCAATTGAGGTACTAAATTTATTAGCAGAAAACTGTGATTTAGCTCAGTCCTTAGGAAGAGGAATGCAAATGTTTGCTAAATAATTGCGATTAATTTCATTGGCAAATTGATTCAGTGATGCAGTTTAAGTATAACATCATAATTATTAACATCTTAACCACGATGAAAGTAATTTTATTATGTATCTTATCTTATATTGGATAACTGTACTATCAACGCTGAGAAACCTTCACTTCGTAGTTATAAGTGTTGATTTGGATTATAGAACTTCACATGGTCCTTAAAAATCACGGTAGAGGAAATTCCATCGACCTACAAATTTCAATCGCTCGGACTTACGAGCTTAATTTTCACAAGTTTTCATTTGTACACCACCTTCAATGATGCAAACTATGTGCCTCCATAAGCATGTAGTCCCAGCCGCCGGTTCATGTGCCCACTTAGATACATATGTTTCTTTCTGGCGGGCAGTTTCTAATTTTCCCTTGGTATCCGTAATAAGGCTTCTCATTATCACCTAACATTGTAGTAGGTCCTTAAGGCTTTTTTATAGTTAGTTCGAATCATTAGCACAGGCTTAGTTAGGATGTTATTGAATTGGATCCTTAGGTAACAAGATATGGATGTCCTTAGAAGCTTTGCTAGTGCTAAACTTTGTCGGAACTCTCATGCAAGTAATCACAATCTAAAATAATCATAATCAAAGAGGGTCTAGTTAAGTATATTTTACTATTTAGAATATTTAATTTTCAAGACACTGATTGTGCATAACACGAGAGCAATCAGTGCATTGAAAACTGTAAAGTCTCCTAAATTGATTTCTTAATAATGGGTCATGGAGCGCTCATTAACCAACTACAATCAAATGTTGCTCTATTTCTCTTATGGACAAGCTAGCAACTAGTTTTGTTCCAAAAGCATCTTAAATCTTAAAGCACTATAAGAAGTCCAAGTTCCTTCAACAACATGCACTAACGACTGAGAGAGTTGTAATTACCCATGAAAGTGTCGGATTCCAAGAAGTTGTAACACACAAATGGACTTAACGGTTGAGTCTCAACCTTAAAAAGGATAGCCACTGATCATCCAAAAAGGGTTCAAGAAAGGGAAACCATTCAATATAAGGACATTGTCAATTTCTAGAAGTTGAAGCATTAGTTGTGAAATTTATGAGTTACCCAATAAAGAAAACACCGTAGAGATCCAAACTACTTTGCTCAGCTCATAAGTTGGAAATGACCTAAAATGGATGCATGATCTTGTTCCTTGGAAAAACTTTTGCAGGTGAGCGGAGAAGGCAATGGATTCCGTGAAAGAAAGGTGGCCCGGCATTTTATATGGGAAAAGACGCCCTTTGATTATTGAAGTGGAGAGAGAGAGTTTGCTTCTTCAAGAAACTTTCTCTTTCAGTACTATTCAAACTCTCTCATTAAGTGCATCATTATAACTCCAACTGGTTAGACGCTCTCTTGGAAATGAGGTTTCACTGCAAGCGCTCTCTCTCCCTCTCTCTCTCTCCCTCCCTCCCTCCCTCCCTCTGTGTCTCTCTCCCTTTTGACCGATGAACTCAAGTTGAGTTCTAGACTTCTGTGACTCCTGCTTTCTTGTCCTAATGCAACTATTTGTTATCTTCATTTTGCGCTAAAAAACATGTAGAGGAAGTGATTTCCATATATATGCCCATTACGTTACGTTCTTCTTTCTTTTCCCCTTTTATCTTTTGCTAGAGATAACGATAATAGCTTATGGAAAAAAATTAAGAAATTGATGTTGCAAACTCTTCGGTTACGCTGCTAAACACGGTTCACTTGTTCTAGCTAAGACGTTTTATAGTCTGCCACATTAATTTGCGAACTGATTTTATTATTCAAACTTAAAATTGTTAGCTTATTACTTCTGTTTTGGTTGAGGGTGCATAAATGACATGTCCTCATGGACCGCTTCTGGCATGGATGACTGCGAAAGGATTGCGAGAGTAATGTTTCTCCATATATAATAAGATGCTGAAATTAGTAAATTAACTACAGAACTTTGCTAAGTGATCTTTCATCATGAGATAAGTGACACAATGAAATCAACATAATAAAAACCCTGAAAAAGTGAAGCTATGATTGACCCCAAACATAACTTCTCCTACAGAACTTTGCTGCTTTCCCGTCTTTCCATTGTCTATTCCTCGCCAACCATGGCATTGTCCGAAAATATGGACCTGAAATTAAGATGTGACATGCTTGTTTAGTAGTGTTTGTAAGATTTAAATCTGACACCTTCATACACAAGAAAAGAACCTGGATGCATAAGTATATAGAATTAGGTAGCTTCATTTTCTTTGGTCACCTCGTGGACATCAATCCAACCTTAGATCATCAGCATGCAATTTCGGAAATAAATTCCCATATGCATATGGATTTGACAAAATTACTTGCGTAGTATGGGCTATGACCATGAGCAATAGCACTGAAATATGCTTGAAAGAAGTCCCTATTCTCCTTTAGTAGTTCTCTCCAAACTGCAAGAGAAGAAAACCATCATTTAAAAAGAATTATTATGATATGTACGTATGCTATGAAAAGCTGAAGGATGTTAACCATACGCATGTTCATGCATCGGGGATTGCTAGTATATTTGTGTGAGATACAAAATATTAGCACAACCAAAAAAAAAAAGAGCTTAGGAAAATCCATTAAATTACTTGGAACCTTAGTTTAAGAAAGATGTAGTTCCATGTCGAATCCAAGAATTTAAGTAGAAGAAATCAGTCCATCAGTGATTTTGATTGTAATTCTCTCTATTAGTTTTAAGCCTTTAAACAAGTGAGACCTGTGAACGTGATGATTGGATGAATTCCGGCATGGCGGTACAAAGCCTTGATGCATTGATCTCGGGTCATGTGCAGTAACAAGCATCTCTCTATAAGATGCTGTACCTGTAAATATTAGCACAAACACAGAAAAATCCATATATAAGTTCTCTTTCCAACATGAAAAAATTGGGGGAAGAGAGAGAGAGAGAGAGAGGTGCATACGAGGCGAATGTAGGAATGCGGGTGGCAATGCAAACAAGGAAAGTGGTCAGGCTGATAATACATGGCGTATAGGAATATGAAAATGGACAAAAAAGAACTCGAGTCATATACTATGGAGCAAAGACAAGAAGACAGATTGCAACAAGATATTTGGGAGGGAATGAGGAAGTATATAGATGAGAGAGAGAGAGAGAGAGAGAGATGAAACGTAAGAATGAGTAGTTGTTATCCGCAGGATATCAGGGTGCAAGGCCAAGAATTGATGAGAAATCCAAAGGAGATAAGAGACAAGTGATAGTCTTTTGGCTTTGAAGAGAGACTAAAAGAAAAAAATGAAGGAAAATAAAATTTGGGTTTTTGAGATTGGACAGGATGCGAAGGCAGCCCTTCATTATCACCTGTGCCCTCCGCTCCCCTTATTTTCATCCATCAATTCTCAGGACCCCACTATCGTAGTGTCGTCTTCAAGTGAGTTAATGCGATCTGTATTTCCAGGCACCTTCGTTCTTCCTATAGCTTGAATTAAGCCAAGGCCAGTGTCTTTTCATGACGTGGTCCAAAGTGTATGCATTCTCTATCGACTTATTTTTCTTTTTTCAAACCATTATCAAGTTTCAACAACACGATTCGTGTCATTCTCCGATAGCTTAAAACTTTTTAGGTTAAACGCTTGTTGTACAATCATTTCGTACATTCCCACGGTCTCCTCAGTAAACTTTAGCTACACCCTTCCATGTTCCGAGTAATAACATGTAATGGGAAAGCTTTTTTTGATTGAATGGTCGTACGTGGTCTTGTCTCCAACCTCGGAAATGGCCGAAAGAACACTGCAACCGCAGAATACGATCGACCGACATTGGCTGGACCCGACTCGACCGAGTAATCATGATCGGCAGCTCGGGAAATTTCTTTTCTGCCGCCGAGTGCCCAAGGGCAATACTTGTTGTATATACTAAGAAATCCATGTCATTTTTTCCTTCCGTATTCGGTATCTGTCTGAAAAATCGAACTTGAACTTTGAGAAAACGAATCTCCATGAGCAACATTTTTTATGGAAGGAGAACATGATCGTAACTTCAGCATCGCGACTTCAATAACCAGCCAAATTTTCAAGCTTAATCGGCACTTTGTTGCCGAGGAACTGAGAGATGCCCCTTCCTCTTTTAATCAAGTCAGCTGACATACATGTTAGGTCAGCTGCAACAAGACTGAGGACAACGGTCGAAAAGAGTTCTGCTCAATTGCTTCAAGGGTTATAAATTACGCAATCGGTCCATTGTCCTTTCGGTGAACATTAAACCACACTCTTCTCCATGTTCTTCGATTCAATGTCCACCTCGCAGATTTGGTTCTTTGATTCGATGATGGATTTTATCCCCGCGGCATGAAGGCAATGCATTATGGACGTATCCCTTGCAGGAGGTCCGGATGGATCTCCGTATTTGGTCGCTGATCATGTTAGATCCCCTAGAAAACAGCTAGCGATACCACGAGAATTAAACGGTTGGAGCCAGAATAAGCCATTGATGCCGTTAGAAAAGACAGACAAGTGGAGCAGCGGGGGAACGATCATCTTCGTCTGCGACGAGCTCGCTCAAGAGGTCTTCTTGTTTTTTGGACGACCTCGCTCAAAGGCCAGAACCCAAAGCGAACGAATTGCAGTTCAGGCCCACGAAACGTGTGCAGTGAGTTTCGTCGTTCTTTGCATTCTTGGAGAGAGGTGGACGAGCTTTTATCGAAATTGAAGCATGGGTTGCGAATGTCCTCGATTTAGAAGTGACAAATTAACTTGATTCTAATCTCTTAAAATCTCTTCTCACGTTTGAATTAATAAAAAGTAGTGATTACTGAGATTTTAAGAGAGTCAAACGAGTCTGTTTAATCGAAAGATTCGACTTTGGGAGAAAACAAAACACCGTTTTACTCTTACACTTGATGCCCTCTTTGATCATAGCTCAAAAAGCTTTATATGGAGTCTTATGCTGCTTGATCTAGCCAGAATTCTCTTGTTACTAGATTCCGACGAGGTGATACCCCTCGCAGACTATTATATCTTAGTATGGATAGTCTATCTTTGGACGAATTCTACTTTAACAATTTGTTCAGTGCACGAAGGATCAGTCTTAGAACTTGCGAATCTCCTAGGATCAGCCTCAATGGATGTAAAGATAAACAGCATCGAAGGAACAAGAAGAGGCTTAAGGCAATGGAGGGTTTCTTTCTTATTGGAATAACTAATGAGGCCTCCCTCCCTTCTTTAAGGCCTCAACTGTCGACTAATTGCCGAACCCACGGGTGTCGGAAATTTCACCCTAACTTCGAGGCTCGATCGAGCCTCTAGCCTTCTCTCCTTTTTGAACTTCAATTCCTCTTTCCGGCACTAGCACGAGACTGCGCAGTCGGGCTCGTCAATTTTTAACGTTCGTGTTTTGAGTGGACGGAATAGTTTTAATTTAAATTGAATATTTCGTGACGGGTGTGGATCTTTATAGTAATTTCATAGGAGTAGCAATGCCAATCTTTCAACTTCACCATATTATCGACAAAAAAAGAGTTAGGAATCTGATTGCACGATTTCTAAAAGGAAACGTAATGAAATGGAAACGTAATAAAAAGAAAATGAATGGAACCTAGTGAGTATTCCTATCCAATTTGCTCATAGTGGACAAACAAAAGGTATTTAATAATAGATAAACACCCCTTGTTCAAAACCAGAATAGCAATTTTGGTTTTAGTATTTCGCCCTCTTTCGTACTTATTATCGAAATGACCCACAGCCAACTAGGCTCCAACTGGCTGGTCAGTCTTCAAGTCCTCAAGCAAATGAATAAATCCAATGTCCCAATCCATCCATTTGCACTGCCATGTCCAGCCACCCATCCATTTTTTTGCTTATGCTAGTTGACAATTATCGCGATTATCGGGCATAATCAAAGACTCCACGAGTACCCAATTGTGGTTAATTTAAGGATCTCATATTTTCCTAATGCTACGAGGTATAATGAGGCCAAAATATACTTGACATTACGGCTGTGTTTCTGAAGTGTGATGGTGTCTTCGCATTAAAAGTTAGGAAATGGGACATCAGGGGACACTCGATAGATTCATGGACAGAGCATATATCAGCTAGACAAACGTCCATTAAATAAACCGAGACCGTAATACCTAATCAGTCCTTTTTAAAACCCAAGTTTAATGAATAAATAAATGAATGAAAACAGCATAAAGGTAAACCCCCAAAGACACTGACTGGTTTCACTCTTTATTCAGCATTTTTTTTTCATGGGAGTTCCTCTCCATGCAAAGTGACAGATGCAAAAGTACTTCGGAGTTGGAGATTTTCACTGACGTCTGCACGAACCAAACTCTGTGGTCTAGGTTCTGCACGTAAATTGCGAGACCCCAGAATAGTTTAACCGAAGATGATAATTTTTTTATCTTTTATTCGAGGGCAGATTATTGAGCTGTGATTGTTTGGTGGTACTTGAAGCGGATTTTGCTGTTTTGATTCGGCGATGAAAGCGAGGAGGCTGTTGTTGGATTGGACTGATGGCACAAGGGAATATCTCTAGGAGCTCGTGAGTTGAATTGATACAATTTTAAATCACGCGCCATAATGCATCAAATACTAGCATTTAAAATTATCAATCGAAAGCGCCATGGATTATCTTCTCCCTTTCGTGAGCGAGAGATTTTGTCTCGTTGGGATCCATATGGATCGAAGCGAGATCCATTTCTATTAGATTTTTAATGTTTACAATCTTTATATGGAATTTCATGTTTCTCTACTGATTTTATTTGCCGTTTTTTCCTGGCATTTTCATCATGAATCCCTTCCTCACTGGAATGGATCAAATTTATATGACATGATTGCCAGATAACGTCAAAGTATGATTCAGATGCCTATTTGGAAGTATGTAAAAAGATTCAGATAATATGGACAATGTTAGAGTGTGATGTGGGTGAAATTCAGTCATTGTTAATGCCCATGTGGATGTCCACATCGGAAAAATTTAGTCCACATCGCACTACAATGTCATACGGCAATCACGATAGTGTGATTTGGCTGGATTTGGTGTGAGAGGAATTTAATTAGAAAAATTATAAACAGTAAAATGATTTGATTAGATTAATTTAAAAGCACAAGGGCTTGGTTAGAAAACAAAAGGCGAAAGTGAGTAGCCTGTAATTTCGCGGTTAACCGACAGCTCTTTGTAAAACACCAACCTTTACATGATGAGCCTAAACCCTATTGCTGTTTTTACTCGAAAGTAAAAAAAAAATGCATCCGTAGAAGGTTTGCTTGAGGCAGAAGTTACAAAAAAAAAGCATAATACAACTAGCTTTCATAACCAACAAATCCAACTGAAATCAGGTGCACATGCCGCACACAGTTTCCACATAGAGCCCTCCTATTATTAGTGCACGGGCTTATGATATCGATGACAAGTCCCTTTCGATCTTCCATATCGAGATGAATTATCGTCTGGACTCGTTTTATCAGATCAGTTGAAGTTAATGGCGCATCAAGAAAAGAACCCACAGAAGGCACATGGACTTGCACATTTCCTTGTCCAACGCTTCCATTAAAATCTAATCTCTTTTCCCCTTTAGTGCAAGCTCCGTTCGTGGTGTGTACGGGCATATCTGCCTTGAGGGCCATAGCCATGTTCATATGCTGCAGGTCAAGCGGGAGGAAAGCGGATCAATGAAGAACCGCGCAAAGAGATCTTGTCCCCCAGGACAGCAAGATTTACGGAAATTGGTGGTCTCTTTTTTTTTGGTAAGGGAAATTGGTGGTCTCTTGCTCTCCCCCATCTCAGAAAAACGGTCCGTGAGTGCAAAGGATTGGCTTTTGTCTGGCCATGAATCGAGCCCTCCTCACGATGCAAACAAGCGGGTGGAGACAAGATGGCTTTTTTGTCTTTCTAAAACTGAGAGTCGCCCTCCCCCACTTTTAAATTATGAAAGGAAAATCGTTTCGCTCCGCCAGAGGAATTCACATGCTCAACAAGCGTGGAAAATTAAAAAATACAAAAAAAAAGGGTCCGAAAACAGCAGCGTCCGTTCATCGGACGTGAGGGGGCGCTTATGATGATAGGAAGTACTTTGAGTTCGGAGGCATCGGACATCGTGCGTGCACCTTCGACCTCTAGAATTTTCCACGGTTTTGTTCCTTGATATGATTGTCATGGAGTCTTTTTCGGCCGCATGTGATTTTGTAGCTGAAAGTCAAGAAGAGATTACTGTGTCGTAAAGTTAGTTTAGTCGAGCAAGCCTATTACTCGCCAAGCAAACGAGAGTGCACATTGAACTTGATGAAAACGCACAAGTTTACAAGTGCTACTGATCTTAACAGGCGAGGCTAAAAAGGGAAGGGATGTTCGTCGAGCGAGCTTCCTAAAACCCAGTAGACCGAGCTCGAAATGACGAGTGGACCGGGGTAAATGGATGATTTTAGAATTTTTTTCCCTAAGAACTACGAATTAGAAGTTCGGACATAGAGCATCGTCCGTTCAGATGACAAGCGGGACGGATGTCGCTAGCCTTTAAATTATTCCGAATCGATACGCGAAACAAAGTAATCCGCTCACTCGAAGCTCTTCATCTTCAATATTCAGTAGATCATCAGCTGGTCTTCGTCTTCATGTATAACTATCTTTTTCCCCAGCCTTGTTGTTTTGGAGCATGTCCAGACACCAAGTGTGACGATGAACTGATAACTTCTAAGTTGAACATCCCTATTACGAGGAACGAAGGCTTTTGTCTTTAGCGTGCATCATAATATTCTTGAAGAGGAAAGAGAAATGGGTGAGCTCATTGGTCAAGACAACAGGTTTTTAAAAATGCCGGGAACCTCTGCATACATTTAGACTAAACATTTCGAACGTTACTTAAAGTGGACCTACCGTAGCACGTAAGAGGATCGTTATCAACATTAGCGATTGCTATAAAAAATTAGTTAAAAGAACTATATTAATAAATCGTCAAAAGTTTTAAGATTAAGATTTTGTTTGTTTTGTGGAAAACAAATAATTTGAAAGATATCTTTTAAAAAATGATCAATTATATTACTTGAACTAATTAGTTAATGAAGAATATCTTTATTATTGGCAGTAGTTTTATGGCTAAACATTTGCATGGAAGATAAAAATATTTTTCGTTTCCTCATTTTTGTAGGTAATATAAAGCAAACATTTTTAAAAAAATGTTTTCCAAATTATTTATTTTCCGTGAAACAAACACACCATAAATTAGCCAAATTGAATGATTTATGAATAAATTGGCAAATTTACAATATATTTAGGAATTTTTTGGTGATATTTCCGTTCTTGGATCCTAATCTATATTCAACTTAGAATTTTTGGGAATGTGAATCCATCCAAGACGCAAGTTGAGATCGAATTGGTGCAAACAAGACAGGGACGAATGGTCGACATCATCAACGACGTCGGGGGCACGGATAATGCCAGTGACAAAACGTCGTGAATAAAACATTGAACTAGATAAAAGCTTCTCGAAATGTTTTTTTTTCCGGAGACCTCTTTTCAGGATCACCCTGCTTTAATATGGAGTCCGGATAAACGTAAACATATTAACAAAAAGCTAGAATTGTCCAGTCGCAAAGAATCATTATGTCCAACCATAGCATGTGCAACAAGTTCTGTAAAAGCCATGGGAGAAAAAAAAAAGGGTAAAAGATCAAACATCAGAAAAATCAGAAGGGCGTACCTGTTGGCCGCTTAATAATTATTGGGATATATAAAACCAAAACAACAACAACAACAAAAAAAGGATAAAAAAAATCATTTCCCAAAAGAGACAGAGGGTTCACGAGAGGGCAAACAAAAGTTCACGAGCGCTCATAGACGCGCTAAGCGACGGCGAAGAAGGTCGTACTCAAGGTTCCCCTTTGTGAAATGCACATCTCATGCCGATTTAGAGAGGCGATGGGTGTCGCCGTAACATAACCAAATCAACCCCCCTGGCTGATCTCTTCATTTAAAATCTCTAGCGCATATTCCCCCAAAAGAGAAGGGTCATTATCATAATCGTGAATTGATTAAAGTACGTGTCCTGGCCCCTCTCGGCTAGGCTAGCAACCTAAAATAGAGAAAAATCACATCTAGTCCTTGCATTAGAATGTCACGAGATATACTTTGCTGGCAGGTGTTAAATCAGAAGATTCTTGGAAAAAAATTGGTTTTTGTTTAGCTCGAGATCTCGGATGGAATCATGACCAGCCGCAACAATCAATAGAGAGATTTTGGTTTTCCTTCTTTTTTTTCCAGGGGAGATCTTCACCCAATGTGATGAGGAAAAATTGTCTAATTGGTCCTAAAACCTACTTATCGATATAAATTTAGCTATAAATTTTACTAATTGAATTCTAAATCTTTACATGAGATTTTAATGTGGTAATTCCGATCAATTTTCGCACGGATTCACTGATTTGCTCTCTATTCTCTAGTAATGAATCCTCCCCTCTCCTGTCATGTGCACGATGCTGTGTACGTCCCAGATTAAGATGGAAATTAAATTCAACTGAAATGCCAAATGCTCTGTGTGTGTGTGTGTGTGTGTGTGTGTGTGAGAGAGAGAGAGAGAGAGAGAGAGACGCAGGATAGCAACATAAAGAAACTAACAGAAACTACATAAATTCTCAGACGTTTTTGTCACCTTCTTGGACTCTGAAGAGGGCGTGCAGCAACAGCAATGCAAGTCAGTTGACTCATAGTACGCTCTTCCATGTATTTTCTAGCACTATTTACCAAAGAAAAAGAGAGAAAGATGTAGAAACTCGGACGACATATAATCCTTCTACAAAGTTTTACCGCCGTTGTGTGTAATTTCTTTCGGCCATATTCATCAAATGATTTAATTCACAATAGAAGTCAGACATACGTGACGAGTTATATTCCTTCCCTCTTAAAATTGAAGAACAATAAAGGAATTCAGTAAATCATTCGGATGCCATGATCCAGAAAAAGGAGTCCTAGGACCACAAGACAACAAAACCAGATGGGTGATAATGGAAAAAAAGTATGCAAATCATAGACCACAAATTCTACTACCAATTCACGTTCACAACGATAAGTCAGTTTGGTATCACTCGGTGCTGATAACGACATACGCTCCAGACAGGTATTCCGCCCCCCTAAAGAAGAAGAAGAAGAAGAAGAAGAAGAAGAAGCTTTTAAGTCCTAATATCTGCACTCCAATGAACGGGAAAGCACAAAGCGGCAATGGACGAATCATACAGCGATTTATCGGCTGTTGCATCTTCCTAGATGCTATTTCCGTACTCGTATTCGCCCCCTTTTAATATTACGCAGGCCTCGATTGTTCTTTCATCGTTTTCTCTCTGAACACTAAATTTGTTTGGTTCTGATACAAATGGCTCTGAACTGGGATTTAACATGACCTTGAGAAATGCAATTCCCTGTCATTTCCTGTCTTTGTTACTGTTAGTTGGACCCCAGGACTCTCGCATTTTCCTACCCTTTTTCTTTTCTTTTTCATTTTCGCGTTTTTGGGTTCGTACAATTTCTAACCGGTATGGCAAAACCATGGGCATGCATGCATTTGCAATGTCTCTTGACCATTTCTGCTCGAAATCCAGCGTCTGCGCCTCTCTGTCTCTTTGGTCCATCCTCGGAAATTCCAAGGTCACGAAAAAGTAGGCTCTGGCTCAGCTGAGAGAGAGAGGCCTGAGACATAGCTCAGGTCAGTCAAATACTCTCCCTCTCTCTCTCTCTGAATACGTGGCTACCCATGATTCGTGGTCAATGCGGGGGTTTCGAAAGTGTGTGCTTGAAAGGAGGATATGGAGGGAGGAAATAAAAACAGTTACCTGTTTTCAGCCATGATTGTAGGGTTAAGACAAGGTGCGGGAACACTCTTGCCCGTGAGCGATGCATGTGACCATAAAAGAGCTGTTATAATCAGTGCCACCTCCTCCCCTCCTTCCCAACTCATAGACCCACTCACGTGTCCCTCTTTTGGCTCCTTTTTACATGGAAATCTATCCCCCATTATTTAATTCCTGGAAAATTTTGAGGCCATGCGAATGGGAAAGGAGGCGAGCAGATCCCAGAGTCTTCTCTGTTCTGCTCCTCCCCAAATTGATTGGGAAATTGAAGACCCAACATAACTCGAACGACGTATTAAACAAAGCTATTATGGAATGAAAGCTCTGTAGATGATATGCGTGATGATGCATCTCTTCATATGGTACAGGCAGAATTCCAATAAATATGCCTCGGTCCTTAGAGAACGAAATATTCTATCTGCTGAATCAGCAGGCATCATCAATGAATTCACTGGTAATGTATGCATGCACAATCACATATTGAATGACTCACATGAGAAAGAAAAGGAATAAGGTACTCACAGAAGTTATTATTGGCTAGCCGTCAATGCATCCCATGATCAATTACAGTCTGGTTTGCTAGTAGTAGATAGATCCCCACCAGAAGATCTGCTTCCGAAAAGGAGGAGTCACATGCAAAAACATTGTGACATGTGTCAACAGAAGGCCCCATCTAGAAAGGACAAGTACTCCCAACCAATATTTCACACAAAGGAAAAATACTGAATTTGTATAAAGAGCAAGCAAGAGAATATTAGGGACGAATGAAACATTAATACCTAAAATTATTGGAAGAATTCTTTGCTTTTATCCGCGTAGTCTCATCAACTCTTCACTTCAATATCTATATATATACACACACACACACCCTCCACCACTTATATCGGATATCTAATCCCTCTCTCTCTTTTCTCCCTCTCCCTCCCCCTCCCTTTTTCCCATCCCTCCACAACACTAAAACATGGAGGGATTGAGGTTCAGAAGCATCACATTTATGCTTTTCATAGCACTTCTTGCTTGGTCTTCAAGTCTTGAAATGTGCAATGCTAGAAGAGGGAAGCATTGGAGGCACAGCAGAGCAGCCTCGGCATCTCTGCTAAAGAAGAAGACGAAAAGCCATGGAAGTAGCCATCACAACCACCATGGAGGATCAAAATCTCCAACAGCACCCTCTCACAAAAGCCCATCGTTGCCTCCAAGTCCCAAACCAGTAGAAGAAACGCCACCTTCGCCGCCGCAGAAAGGTTCCAGTGGTGGCCGCTCTGCCACCTTTAATGTGCTTGACTTCGGGGCCAAGGGTGATGGAAGTACTGATGACACAAAGGTCAAACCAGAAGCCCAACTCTTCGCTCTCGCATTACTTTTTGTTGGTATAGTACGCAGAGTAAATACCATGAAAGTCTTTTAATGCATGTTGATGCCAATTAAACCAGTCAATGTAGTTTAACAAGCAAACATTGCATTTTCACTTCTCGGAAGATTAAAGAAGAAACTTTTCACATATGCAATGTGGCATCGACAATCATCCTTTCTTTCTAGGGGTAATTTCATATTTAAAATGTGGAATGCTATATTGAGTCGTATACAACTTTTACCCCAAGAAAGTAGTCTTTTAACAGAGTGCTTCGACCAGCAAAAATAGAAAAAAGAAAAAACTTTCACTGGTGATTCGATATAACTAGCATTTTCAAAGGCACAAGAGCAAAATTCAGTAGCTCACTATTTTCTTCTGCTTTTTTAGTTTAGGCTAGTTAGAGTCAAGGCATCGTTTTAAGATTAAATGCATTATCGAACATGCACAACAATGGAATCGCTGTAGTCTAGAATTGGGCCATGAACAACGTCACATGCTGGAAAAGCATTGTAGGAGCTCAGCCAGTCACTCGCACCAGGTTGAGAGCATAAAGTGAAATGCTACATACAAAGAACCAATTAAAGATTTCACAGAAAGTGCCAATCAATCCTTCTCGTGTCCCAACTTTCAATTTGAATCACACATTTCCATGACTCTGGATTACTACGTCAAGTTTTTTTAGTACATCTAACACTAGTCGCACAGTAAATGGGTTGAAGCTTAAGTTCTTGGTCACCTTAATTTTCTCTATTACTAACATGTTCAAAATCATTAGGAAGGAATTGGCAAAAAGATTCTAAAACTAGAAGCAGGTGACCCTCTTGTCCTACAGACACATCGAATTTTGCAACTTAATTTCGAGAATATAAAAAGATTACCTACCATGTAACAAACAATAAAGTGCACTGAGAAAGGACAACTGAACTACCGGGGTGGGGTGGGGTGGGCTATGGGGCCCACCCTAAAAGGATTCTTTGTGTGATTGCTGGGACCACATGATCCCAACAATTATCGTCCCTACAAACTAACACCAACTGTACAACGACGACCGGAGTTATAGCGTTTGGTCCTAAGAAAAGTGTTTTATTTCACAATTAGAAAGGAAGCGAGTCTCTATTTTCCTTTTCGTTTTGGCTGAATCCTAAGAAAAGTGTTTCTGCTATTTCTGCTAAAATGAACCGCAGGCATTTGAAGATGCATGGGCCGCCGCATGCAAAGTGGAGGCGTCGATGATGATCATCCCGGCTAAATACGTATTCTTCGTGGGACCCATCTCGTTTTCGGGTCCATATTGCCAGGCAAACATCTTAGTCCAGGTAAAAAGAAAATTTCTACAAGACAGAGTGTGCTCGAGAAAACACCGTTTCTGGGAGGCTAAATGAGTTTGAATTAATTTTCAGCTGGATGGAACCCTAGTTGCTCCGACAGAGAACAAAGCATGGGGAAAAGGTCTGCTACAATGGCTCGAGTTCACTAAGCTAAGAGGGATCACAATCCAAGGGCAAGGGACCATTGATGGTCGAGGCTCGGTTTGGTGGGAGGACTACCCATTTGATGAACCCATTGACGATGAAACACAACTCCTGATTCCGTTAAACAGCACCGTGGAAAGAAGTCCACCGATGCCGGTAACTTTCTTATACTTCACTTTATGTATGAGAGGAGTTTACCATCATTCAAGTAGTAGGCGTGATTTCATCCTAAGAATTTGTGTTCACTGTTCCAGTAATCAGTTGCCAAAACTGACTAGGCTTCTGATATATATTGTGACAGGTGAGAAATGAGCTCGGTGCAAAAATGCCAAGCATCAAGCCCACTGTAAGGCCCAGTTCACAACTGCTTAACTTCCCAAGTCCCAGCACTCCTTTTCATTACAATCGTTAATTATGTTTTTTGCACAGGCTCTGAGGTTTTATGGGAGTTTCAATGTGACGGTCACGGGCATTACAATTCGAAACAGCCCCCAGTTCCACCTCAAATTTGACAATTGCATGGGAGTTCTGGTTCATGACATGAGCGTCTCATCTCCAGGCAACAGCCCCAACACAGACGGCATTCACCTCCAAAACTCCAAAGATGTGCTCATTCATAGCACCGATCTTGCTTGTGGTACGTTACACTTCTTCTCCCTTTCCATTTTCTTCCCCTTTCAACTATGATAGCGGAACATCTTTTATAACACTTCAAAACGAAGGGAATTATCAAATCACAGTCCAAAACCATGACATCCAAGAGCAAAGCCATTAAGGCTCTCCATTAGCTAAACTCTTCCTATTCCTACTATCAGAAAATAGTTAGTATCGTAGAATTAGGTGTTTCCTAGAAATCTTATGAACCTAGATGTGGGCTCCAGCTCAGCCCAGACATGACAGACAAAAACAAAAAAACATGCAGTTTAAAAAATTGAAGCCACAGCTTGTCACCGCATACGCTAGCAGAGAACTTACTTGGTAAGAGAGCACAAGCTTATCCTCCTCCAAAACCTTATATAGCTGCTGGTGGAATCGACAAAATCAAGCCACCAGTCGGCCGACACATGGCGGCCACCAATTTCTCAATGCTCTCCTGTACCATGAACAATTACTTGACACGTCACTCCCTAAATCACCAGCGAGAAAGACGATGGGATTTGGTTTGAGGTCCACACACAATAACACAACTTTTTTTCTGTTGCATAAGGCATATCCCAAACTTACTTTTGTCTTTATTAGCAACTAGCGCAACTGCTTCCAGCCACTTTCACATTATCTGCTTCTGTTGAATGGAAGATCCACGGAGCACCACGTTGTACCAAGGCCTGAATATTCCTTAAGCTGGAAAAAACTCATGACAAAACACCGACATGCTAGCAGACATGATATGTAGGCCTACATTTGACATAAAATGAGAGTATTTATCCACAAAATATGTCAGCTCTTACAAAAGGTTCAATGAGATCATAAACTAAAATAAGCTCTTGTTTGCTGATAATGCGTGCAGGAGATGACTGCATATCAATACAAACAGGATGCTCAAATGTATATATACACAATGTGAATTGTGGACCAGGACATGGGATCAGCATCGGAAGTTTGGGTCGTGATCATACAAAAGCATGTGTCTCGAACATCACTGTCCGAGATGTCAACATACACAACACAATGACAGGAGTGAGAATAAAGACATGGCAGGTACTATTAACATCCATATGCTAAAATTTAAAAAAACTCTGCACAATTAGGTAAGGAAAGAAAGGGAACAAGAAATAAGCACAAATGAAAAAGTTGTTGCAACCTCAAGTTGCTTGGCAGCCAGCTCTTCTTACTCATTGAACAGCATTAGAAGCCAAGCAGCCAGTTAACAAAGGGGATATCCAAGAGAACAGAGACTTATAAGGGCTAGATTTAAATGAAGGCAAACCACTCCAATTTGAGCTATCTACCAAACATTTCAATCCCAAACCATTAAATGACTCTGTGAAAAGGGAAGATAGCAATAATCTGATTAAATCCAACAGATGTACCTACTCTTTTTGTCGGTTGGCTACATACATCAGAGTCAGAGGAAAACTGCATCATTGAATATTTCCTATTCTCATACGAATTGAATTTCTGGCTTATCTCTAATATGTCATTTCAAATTTATCCTATCCAGGGTGGATCAGGATCTGTGCAGGGAGTAATGTTCTCAAACGTTCAAGTTTCTGAAGTTCAGTTTCCAATCATCATTGATCAATATTATTGCGACAAAAGCACCTGCATGAATCAATCATCAGCTGTGGCATTGTCAGGGATTACTTATGAAAGGATTAGAGGAACATACACAGTGAGACCAGTGCACTTTGCCTGCAGCGATAGCCTACCATGCGTTGATGTGACTCTCACAGCTATACAATTGAAACCAGTGCAAGAACAGTACCACCTCTATAATCCCTTCTGCTGGCAGACTTTTGGGTTGTTGAGCACTCCTACAGTTCCGCCAGTTGACTGCTTACAAATAGGAAAGCCATCAAAAAGTAGGACTCAATCTGGTCTTGATTCATGTTCAGATTAACCTCAGTATTCCATCTTACATTCAATTGTGTGGTCGGTGTGAGTTCCTGGCCCCTTCATATAAGTTGAGAGATAGATAGAGTTTGTATATTTGGGGAGTGCTTGTTTTTTCTTCTTTAGGATGATTATATTGATGGCCCATTTATGGGAGTATACCAGCAGCACTATTAGCTAAAGTCCAATACTAAAGTGCAAGACAGCCCCATTATTATACATTGTCTTGTCACACAGAAAATGCAACACTGCTGAATTCTAGATTCAAATAGAATATTCTATCGTTCATCCATACTAGTTAAGAATTCTGGACACTAAACACTAAGAAGAATATAGTCCATGAGCACCTTCTCTGGCAAAATATATGTACAAAGCAGCAAAAGGATGAAGCTTATCTTCCAGCAACTATCGACATTCAGAAAAGAATAATCATATCCTAGAAACACCAAATGAGGACAAAATCATCAACGGATATGCAAAAGAAAAGATAGATCGATTCCATGAGTAGGTAATACTGAATGTATTGAAAACAAGATTCGGGTGCCGGCTGGAATTTATAAGCTTAAGCATTAATCAAGACATAAAACATATTGGAGCTGATGTGAAAAAAAAAAAATGAAAAATTATGGATGACCTCCAGAAAAATATTTAAATACTGCAAGGAAAACTGCAGAACTTTTGTAACCTAACTATATTTTGAGTCTCATAGTCTATTGAGCCAAGTGAGATTAATTCTCCAGCAACCGCTGTAAATTTTGTCAACACCTTCAGCATATTGAGCAACTAAGGGCCATCAAATTCAGTCTTTCCGGCACATCCCCTGTGTCCCACATATCAAAACACTGCTTTAGGCCTCTATAAGATAATTGAAGAAAGTCTACAGATCAAAGATTATATGCTTTTAGGAGCCACAGCAGCGCTGGAAACACTATCAGTTACTTTCTTCTTTCAACAAGCATACCTCACATAATGTAATCAATATGCAGTCCATTAAACCAAATGAATCTGTTATGCATGTTCCCAAAAGAAAAGCACCTCTATTGACGCCATAAGACTATTAAAGAAGAAGAGTAACCATATTAGACTCTATTTTATCCGTCTTACATAAATGGCTGACATAGCATTTAGCATTTTACTCTGTTGATTAAGTTTGTTCTCGGCTCCAGGGTGAATCTACTAGTGCTGCCAGATTCTCAGAGGTCACTTTCTTCAACAATGCAAGATCAGCATCCTTCAAATATAGTAATCTTCATTAGCACAAAAATGGCTGTTAGATAATGGATTATCGCTGCCTCTGAATAGAAAACTACACTGGACAATCAAATCCTTTGTTTTCCTTACGACATAAATATCAACAATCATGGCTTGAAGTCAAACCTTCAATACCTATGCGCTACGTTGAGAACAATATATTGTAGACAGTTGAACACTAATGAACCCCGACCTCTGCTCTGACAACAGAATTACTATGCTATCAGCTGTTCAACATCAAATTATCCCAGACAATTTGGAAGCCACAACCATAAGATGTTTCCGAGAAGTGTGACGCCTGACCAATTTTATCACCCATGCCATGTGTTCCCTAACACGAATGACGAGCTAACCCATTTGGAGCAACATCAGGGGATAATGTGGCATCTGGAGAAGGCAGATTAGACCCGTCTTGCGCAATTCCCCACCTGAAGAAAGGCCCTCTGAGTCCATAGTTTTAACCTGGTGGTATCTTCTTGGCGCTGAATAAATAGAACAGGAGAATATAATAGACGAATTTAAAGATACTGCCAAGGCAAAGTGAAAGAGTATGAAACAAGGCCATGGAAACACTGAAATCCCTCCTTTTCTTGTGCCGGTCCTTGTAGTCAGGGAGAAAGTTCTTTAAGATTGAGATGCAAACAGGGGGAACAGAACGAGGCACGACTGCATTAGCGAGTGCCTCCTGACCATCTTTCTCTTGATCGAGTCATTACCACACTGAGTAGAAGGATCAAAGGCACGGTGAACAATCTACTTTCTAATTCAGCACATCAAATCAAGCTTACCAGCACAACAAAGACAAGGTAGAAGAGGATGGGGCAAGGCTACACTCAAGATCCTTCCAGCTACTTCTCTCTGGATCGAGCTGATACCGCACCGAGTAGAAGACTCAATGACACGGTGAATGATCAGGACATCGAAATCCGGCTAACCGTAACAAGGAAATCGCGCGCCGGGAGTAACACCAGGGCTCATAGAAACATGAGTATTAACACTGCAGATAACTAGACCAAGCGACATGTCAAACCTCACAGCACACAATGTTTTCACAGACATTTGCTACAAATCATTAACCTCAAATTCAACACACGTTCGATGACTGACGACGAACTCAACGTCTATCCACTCCCAGTCCTGATTCCACTTCATCGAGCTCGCATCGCATCGCATCGCTCCAATCTAAACTCGACGACGGAATAACGAGCATGGACCGAAACGCAAAACGCTCGCCCGCGATAAACAGATCGTTCCGAACCGAAGATACCTAATGGAAATTGCCGAATTCACGAGAGGCGGACGGACATAGAAGCGCTATTCCATCATCGTATGTGAGACTCTCTCACTCACGCCGGAAGACGCGCGCGATTCGCCGGAGGACTCCCCTCCCGCCGCCTCGCTCCGGCTCGACGAGTACGGCTCCGCGGTTTCGTCGCCGTCGCCGTCGACGGCGTCGTCCCCTGAGATGCGGCATTGCTCCCGATCGGTGAGCTCCCCTCCCGTTTACCGGAATCTGCCATCGCTCGTCAGAGCCGGGAGCTGTAAAAACGCTCGCGACTCTAGAGAGCGACCGAATAAGGCGATCACAAGGCTTGACCGTCTTCTTCCTCGTCGGCCCAACTAGATACGTGGGGGAGGAGTGGGGGAGAGAGAAGCCGTTCCGTTTGAACCGAAACGGTCCGAAGCTGGTCAGAGAAGTCCGCTTTCTCTTTATTAAATTTTGGGAAATTTTCAATAAAGAGCCTCAAGTGTACTTATTTTCTCAAATAAAATTTGAAGCGGATTTTATTTCAAATAAAAATCTAAAATGATTATGGTCCTTTCAAATAATAATTTAAAGCGATTATGATTATTTCAAATTAGAGTCGATCTCGTCAGTCATCGGTCAATTAAATTTTCTGATTGGTCAATAACATTTTTGTTCAAATGTTCCTTTTTTTCCTCATTTTTTTCTTTTTATTTTTCAGCATCAACTAGTGGCCGTTGGCAAAGAGCTCTCACTAGCCACAGATGAGACCACCCTTGCCAAATTTGGCAAGGGTCAACCTCGCTTAAGGCCAACGAGGGCTCGACAACCATTGCTGGCAACGAGTGAGGGCTGTCAAGCCCTTGCTGGCTGTGGGTGAAGGCTTGCAGGCTGACTCTCGCCAGATTTGGCAAGGGTGGCCTTACTTGCAACCAATGAGTGCTGTTGAACCCTTGCTAGGCTGTAGGCAAGGGCTTGTAGACCCTTCTGGCCCTTACCAACAATCGGTGAGGTTGACGAGCCCTCGCCAACCATGGGAGAGGCCACTCTCACCAAATCTAGCAAGGGTCGACCTTGCCTAGGGCTAACGAGGGCTAACCTCGTTAACGACCGTGAGGGGTGGCCTCCTCAAGGTAAGGGTGACTCTCGCCTAGCCCTCTATTGGCATCGCTTGTGGCTAGTCGGCCGCCATTTGAAGAAGGAAGAAGAACCATAGAAAAGGAAGAAAAAAAAAAAAAGAAAAAAAGAAGGAAAAATGACGAAAATGTCATTAACCATTGAAAAAGTCAAGTCCTTATTTGAAACAAACATAATCACTTTGGGTTCCTTATTTGAAATAAGATCCACTTTGGGCTTTTATTTGATAAAGTAATAATACTTCAAACATTTATTTGAAATAAGATCTATTTCGAACTCTTATTTAAGAAAATGATGACACTTGAGGCTTTTTTTTTTTTTAATTCTTAAAATTTGAATAAAGTGCATTAGAAATTTTAAAACTTGACATAAAAGTATAATTAAGTCTTAAAACTCATCATAAAAGTGCACTAGAGTTTTAAAATTTGTCATGAAAGTGCAAATATTAGAATTTATCAAATTGGTTTAATTAAGTCTTTTCGTAATAAATTTCAGAATTTGATTGTACTTTTTTAAAGTTTTTAAATTTTATTGCACTTTCATAAGGAATTTTAAGACTTGATTGCACTTTTTAAGAATCTTTAAGATTCAAGTATACTTTTATGTCATTTCTTATGATTGTTAGTGCACTTATATTTGTTCTTTTCAAGGAAGCCTCTTTGACCGATGCAACTTTGATACATGAATAGACATTTAGGCATTTCGATACTGCATCATCCATTTGTCTAGCCAATGAGAATATTCTTTACCAAAATGATCAGATATAAATTGCTGTAGATGACAAAAGTATTTTCCATTAGTAAATTTTCCTAAGAGCAGCATATAATCCACTGTCTAGCCTCTCGTGAAACGGAAACGCCCTTGTGATATCTTATACTTAGTCGATAACGATGATTAAGGGATAATTCCTCGAAAGATTAGACCTGCCTACCTACCCTTCTTTTTTCACTATTTTATTGACATGACATGTGAATCACGTTTTAAGGAGGAAAGCGTTGTCATGTCACGGGCCTTGTCCCGAAGGGACGGTGAGGAGTGGTGGGCTGGTCAGCGGATGAAGCCTATGCAAGGACAGCAGGAGATTCCGTCCTCCTTTTGAAGTCCCGTGAGCGAAGGCGAAGGCGAAGGCGAAGGCGAAGGCGAAGAATAAATGGGTTGGGAGAAGTCAACGGCTCCTCGACTTCCGACGGTCAATGGTCAGAGTTGAGTTGCTGCGCCAGGCTTCTTTTTTATGCTCAGTCGAATTCTGAGCTCCCGAAAGAGCGAGAATTCACGGTCGACTTGAGTTTGCTATTGCACCGGGTCACATCAGTGGTGGCGCCGGTCAGCAATGGTGGGGGTGGGCTCTCCTCCGTTTTGACAATCGAACCTATCAAATCAAGTGCTGTACAAATTTCCACAATTAGGCCTCAAGACTGTATGAACACTCACTCTCTCTCTCCCCCTCCCTCCCCTACTATAATAGGATATAATCGGCCTAACTTTCGTGATGTGAGGAGACGTGTTACATTATTAATGGTGAAAAGAAATATTGCTTCCATAGAATATGATGAGTGCGAATCGAATCGATTACCTATATAGGTGACCTGCCATATATTTATTATCTTATTAAGTACATATAAGCCAAGTGGAGCTAATCATAAGAGATGCATGATAATTAAGCGACATAATAAACATTCCAATCAAAGCATGCCACTCATCTATTAAGTAAAACTGGTAATGAAAACAATATTTTCACTTGCGGGACATGAAATCTGAAGATCGCATCTCTAAAAACATGCGAATATATGTTGAGAACTGAAATTATAAACAAAATTGTGTGAAAAATGTAAGTTTGCGAACATAAATCCCCTTTGCAACAACCTATTTTTTTCTACTAAATCAATGATGAAGAAAAGGTTACGAGAGATTTGCAGGACTTGTGAGGGCACGCAGTATTTAGCAATGGCCAATCTAGTTCATCTAGATGCCCATGTTTGTTGATAGGGTGGCGGGGACTATGCTAGAGACATAAAAGCTAAAGCATAAGAGGAGAGGGGGGGGAGTCGCCTCGTCCAAATTTTTTACATGAACCCCGCCTCAAAACTGGTTATGAAATTTAGCCTCGTGGCAGGTGAAGGAAAGCTGCACGCGCTCCCGTTTCCGGTGCGCACCGAAGACTTTTCGGATTCAGTCGATGTCACATCGCCCAACAGCTAAGTCATTTATCCTGTCTCTTCTCTCTCTCTTCTTTCTCCCGTCGCAGTGCTCTGTTCCTCGCCTTTGACGCGACGGAACAATCGAAGCAAAGCACGCTATAAATGCTTCGCAAGTTAGCGATGGGGTAGGTGGAGGTGCGTGCTTTGCCTGTCCCGCCCGTCGCTGATTGGTGTGTTTCTCTCTCTCTCTCGGTTTCGGATAAAGACGGGAGAGGGGGGTGGGATCGGGTCGGAATGGATCTCAAGGGCGTCGCCGGTCGAGCGCTTCCGTCCGACGAAGCTTCCATCGCCATGCTGCCGGCCGAATCCCGCGCCCCAATGCCTCACCTGGCCATCGACATCGGAGGTAACCGTGTCCCCGAACCTTTCGAAATTTCGGTTCGAAATTCCTGCTGCTTCGGCGCGCGAAATTGGGCGGCGTCCGAAGCCCTTCGCGCGTCGTTCCCCGACTTCTGGAGTGAGCGCTACTGAGCGGCTCCCGCTTCGGCTGTCGAAAATTCCATCCTTTCGTTTGGCCGTCGCGCCTCTGCGCGCATTTTGGCCCGGCCCCGTTCTTAGCTTTGCGCTAGCGCTAGCGTGTTCTTGCAACATGGATGATCCTTCTTCTTCTTTCCTTCCCTTCTTTGGGGTGAGGGGTGATTTTTTTTTTTTTTTGGTTGGTTTGATGGTATCGCGAGTGACGTGATTGAGGTGTTGCAGGGTCTCTGATCAAGTTGGTTTATTATTCGAGAAACGGCGATTGGTTGCCGGAAGATAACAAAATTTGGTCTTCCAAGGAGAGCCTGGGGGTCTCCAATGGCGAGGGCAACCACCCTCTTTCCGAAGGAAGGCTTCACTTTGCAAAGTTCGAAACCAGCAAGATCAACGATTGCATAGAGTTCATCCGGTCGAAGCAGCTGCACGTCGGAGGTATTCTCGTTACTTCTATGTATTGTGGTGTGCTTTGCAGCTTTTCATCATGATGTTAGAGCTTTCGAAATGAGTCCTAAGCTTCTCTTGAAGTCGAAATTGAGAAGCCCGCTCCGCCAATTTCGGGTCTTTAAAGGCCTGGCATCGTGTGACCGGCTTGCATTTACTGAGTGCAGTTAAGTGTGTACCAGTGCTACCATTAGGGGCGCGACTTTGTGCAAAAAGTAGTGTTTATCTAGTAACTCTTGACTTCAATCCGTTTCTTATGGACAAAGATGACTGCAGGCCAGCATCATGAGGTTCCTTCCAAGAACAAGATCATTATCAAGGTACATGAAACTAAGAATTGGTCGTTGGATTTTTTGCATCCATGCGTCGATTGTGAAAAGATGTTATTCTAGAGATTTAGGTACGTCTCTGTATGAATCTTTTGTCACCTTGATTTCTTGGATCACGATCTTTAATCAAGAATATTCTGTCTAGTGATTCTTTATGTCACGTCTTCAATGAGATTGCATCTGGGACGGACTTACTGATGAAGACAATTAAGAAGAACTTTAGATTCGGTTTTCCACCCACAACAATGGAATTTGTTAATAATTACTTGAAAAGTTCTTGATTACTGGTCTCTTGTGCGAAGGCCACGGGAGGTGGGGCATTCAAGTTTACAGATCTCTTCAAAGAGAAGCTTGGAATTGTACTTGATAAGGAAGATGAAATGGACTGTCTTGTTGCAGGAGCAAACTTCCTGTTAAAGGTAAGCTTGGGAAAGCATATCTCTGAGTTGGCTTTTTATGGAAAATGGTACCCATCCAAATGCGACCTCTTTCCCTCTGAATATATGATGTCTTTTGAGCTTTATGTCTCTCATTCAGAGGCTTATTATAGTGCTCATTACTCTGGTTTAAAAGTCGACTAGAAGTCAAGATACTTTATTCATTTTAAGTTTATACTTGTATGGATTGAGGCGGTATTATTCCATCTATTTCCTCTTCAAGTATGAAGCTCTATTATGAATGAGCGGGAAGATGAGAGGCCTGTCTTTCCACATTCTGAGTGTGGAGATTGCCATTTGCAAGTTTGTGTGGATATAAAGAACATCTAGTTTGGGAGAAGTGCCAATTGAAGACTTATTTAGTGAAAACGAAGATAACATCATGAGTAAAAAAAGCTCAATATTTAAAACGCGGTTCTATTTCATAACTTGCATTTAACCTGACTATGAAAGTCGAATGATTTGGTGATGGCCTTTCTTTCTACTCTCAGAAGCTATCCTTTTGTCACATCCAGTATCTTCGACAGGAGAGTTTTGGCTGGTTGAGATCATCCTCTGACAGTTGAACAGACCTTGTTTCCTGAGTTGGCCTTTCTGCAATTAGATTAGGAAAATGAGTTGGTGTCAAAGCATTTAAACTGTCGATATTGATTATATAATAAATATATCTTGATTCTCTCTCCATGTTGTTTTGAAATTTCAGGTTCTGTTTGCACATGTCATATTTAGGTGGATGAATAACCACATCATGCTGCATAAACAAAAAATATTTCTCTCCATGGCTTAATTTGGAATGACATCTCAATGTTGATGGCACGTGGTTTTGACAGGCAGTCCAGCGGGAAGCCTTTTTCTATATGGATGGCCAGAAACAATTTGTGCAGATTGATCATAAAGATTTGTACCCCTATCTCCTTGTTAATATTGGATCAGGTGTCAGCATGATCAAGGTTAATCATGTTTTTTGAAACTTTCTTCTTCTTCTTCTTCTTCTACTACTGCTATTTTGAACTATTCTCATCATAAAAAACTCTTGCCTTTTGTGATTTGCAGGTGGATGGGGATGGAAAATTTGAGCGAGTTAGTGGGACAAGTGTTGGTGGAGGCACCTTTTGGGGGTTGGGAAGGCTTCTAACAAAATGCCAGAGGTCTTTGTCTTCACCTGCTCAAATTAATATGATTTTGATTCTTGAATTTATTTCATCCGAATAAGGTGAATCTGTCCTTTTCTGCAGTTTTGATGAGTTGCTTGAGTTGAGCCACGTTGGAAATAACAGAGTCATAGATATGCTTGTTGGGGACATCTATGGAGGAACAGATTATGCAAAGGTACTTAAACTGGTCTTTCTGCAAAATTGTAAAGCTAGATGAAACTAGCATCTTAACCTAGAACCATACATGTAACTTAGTTAACTTAGGTATATCAAGGAGTCTTTGTTAGAGCACTGGTCACAGTGGTTAAAAATAATAAGAATTTGCAAGACGCTTCTAGAAATATGAAACTATTCATGTAGGAAAGTTTCATATTTTCAATGCATGTTTAACGTGCCTTGACATTTTCTGTTACTAATTTCACTGAGAACTTCTAGCTTCCTACTTTCCATCTAACAATAGATGACTTAAACACATCCTTTTATTTTCTTCTTTTTTTCTCTGGAATCACAGATTGGTCTCTCATCGACAAATATTGCTTCTAGCTTTGGTAAAGCAATTTCAGTCGATAAAGAACTTGAAGATTACCAACCTGAAGATATTTCACGGTCTCTTTTGAGAATGATTTCTAATAATATTGGCCAGGTATGTTCCAATAATCTTGATTGCATCTAGTTGTTCTTGTGCTGCTGGTGCTTTTTTCTAAAATTATTTTTATTATTCCTAGCAAAGAAATAGTTCTGGCAATATTGGTAGTCTTCTCTAGGAGCTGTAGTGATCACAGTGGCTTACAAAAATCGTTATTTGAAGATTGCAACAACTTTGCATATGCTGATTCTACAGAATTGATCATCATTTGGGGCACATCCTACAGGCAGGCCGTTTGGATGATTTGATTTCCTTCCATATTTTTTAATAATTAAGGATAGACCTGGGAGGCTGTATCTATGTTTATGGCTCTCTTATTTTGAGTCTCTGTCGAATGATCTTATCCTCTTGTCATCTTAGGTTGTAATATTGATTTCGATTGTTGAGCTTGGTGAAGAGTGTGTTCAACTTTTCCAAAACCTTTTATTTAAATATGTTATCTCCATCATAATATGCTGCAAAAGTTTGACTTCTCATTTTCAATTTTTAAGATGATCTGCTGATGGTGGACCATAGGAAACTGGTTCACTGATGGCAGTCATAGAAAAGAACAGAGATTATCAAATGAATGCTTTAATGTTCTATTTCGTTCTCACTCCTCAGATCGCCTACTTAAATGCACTTCGATATGGGCTCAAGCGAATATTCTTTGGAGGGTTTTTCATCCGGGGCCATGCTTATACCATGGATACTATCTCTGTCGCAGTTCACTACTGGTAATCTAAAAAACTCTCCTTTTTCTTCAATTTGGCCATGTACTGTTTAATCTTTGATACTGATAGAATACAAAGTTAGTTTAGAGTTTGGACTTTGGCTGTCGCATTCTATGAGTTCTGTGCAGACAGTAAGTCAACCTCGCATGGAAAATTGTTAGCTTTTTGTGCATGTGCTTGTGTTCACTCTTTTTTTATGACTTAAAACTTGTCAACTCTCTTTCCCATTTTTCTTCCTCAGGAGTGTGTTTTACCATCTCTTGTCCTATTGGTTTTTGAATCAGCTATCATCTCTGCCAAAACTCTGATGGATTATACACCTGTTTTACAGGTCAAAAGGCGAGGCCCAAGCAATGTTTCTGCGGCATGAAGGGTTTCTTGGAGCATTGGGTGCTTTTGCAAGCTATGAAAGGCATGGATTTGATGACCTGACGGCTCATCAGTTGGCGCAACTATGCCCGAGAAGAGAATCCTGCTCTGAAGGTACACTACACAGTGCCCCACATTGTGATGTGATTAAAGAAAAGAAGACATTGTAATGTGCTACCATCGTAGCACTTGCTGGAGTTTCTTTCCTTCGGATAGATAGGTAATGGGTAGCCAGCTCAAACTCTGCAAGCAACAAAAGCAGAAGCTCCCATAACATATATAACGTATTTATTGAAACTCTGAACAGTATTAAAGGAAATCAAGGCCATAGAAGTAGAGTTATAGAGAGAATAATAAGTTATATTGATGATAGTTTTCTGTAATCGTTACAGTGACATCTGTGTCGAGATTTTCTTGTCTTAAACGCTTATTGTATATGTACCAATTTCTTTGATAAAGTCTTTCCTTGTCGTTGCACATTTAACTTGCAATGGAATCTCTTCTCCTGCTCAAGCTTTAATTGCATCTTATGATGTGCATAATGTCATACTCAAACTTGAAGCAAGCTATTTGTCTGAGGGATTGATGATATGGCCAATCTATCACTAGAATAAGAACGAAATCAGATGATTGGGGGAAAAAGAGGGAATCCGTAGGTGATTAACTGAGCAGAGATTTGGGATTACTTCAACAGGAATCCTCATTTGTGTACATGGTAGGAAGTAAAGTTCATGATCATGGATGAACAAGAGACGCGAATTCTGCATGGTGCATTGAGGCACACGGCAATCGTGGAGATTCGAGTCCACTCTTGGCGACTTGATCTGAACCAGAACGAGTCAGAAAGTTATTTTCATCTTACACTCAAATCCGATAAATGTTGGTTGATCATATATTTCATTATTGTTCTATTAATATCAGTCAGCAAATTCGCATTTCATGCCTGTCACCTCGATCATTACGACGCGCGTCACCATCGCAGATGCTTGGTCTCTCCGGTCGACCCTCCCTCTTTCTTCAGACAGCAGCTTGAAGTCTGATTGTATTCTTAGCTAGGACTTGTTTTCTTCTTTTTGGAATGTACAGAAGATCACACTTCTTTCCCTTTTATCATAATTCTGTAACTTGCTATTAAAACCAATTTCTACTCCTTTGCGCTTGACTCTAGTAGTCAAATTCCATGTGTTACTCCTAACTTGACTTGCACGTGAGAGTGCTGTTAAAACATCCCGCATACTTGACAATAGGATTTATATTTTATTAAAAAACATGCAAGATCTCATTCTACCTATTATCTTATACTTTTAAGTTGGGCTTTTGAACATAGCATTAGAGCATGGTCATAGGGATTAAATGTATAATGCCTAACCTAATCAATAACACCTTAGTTCATGACCTCCACTTTTCTAGATTGTCGCTCCACTATTTCTTTTGGCTGACTCACTTGTTTGGCTACCATTTCTATTTTGGTAATTCACTTATTTTATAGTGTAACAAGATATATTACTCATTCTAGTAGAGAATTTGAGCTTTTGCTAATACAACATTGGAATTATTTTAAAAGACATGACGATAGAGGAACAATCATTCATTGCGACAATTGAAGTACTATACATATAACACAATGATATTTTCCTTGAGTGCACCAAACACATTTAAATTGATTGTTATTTACTTCATCTGCTGTGATATTCTCAGCAAGCCACATCTAACCAAGTGTTTTTTAGATCATTTTTTCCAAATTCCTGTTGACTTCTTTGAAGTCATTTTGAGTTCAAGGGGATGTTAGACAAAATCAGAATTACTATTTAAAATTTAGCTAATTGTAGTTTACATTAATTGAACTTAAAAATTAAATTTCTTCTCACCTCTTTACAGGAGTCTTGCAGTCTTTATCTTTAAATTTACTGAATGTTGCCCTCCTCTCCCGTTCGTCACAATTCAGGACTCTCCAAACGCTTTAAATGCTCTTCCATGAAGGGATAAGCTGCCGGCCCATGAGCAGTTGTGAGCCTCCCCACCTCTTTAGTGACCGTCTGGCCGCCGGCATCGATAGCTACGGCAGCAGGAATGCCTTTGGTTCTGAATTTTTCACGGACGAAGTTCTTTCTCGGGTCGCCGAACGGCAGCGCTAGCCAAGGCATGCTTGCAAAGTAAGCGTCGAAGGATGCTCGGTCATGATGCCTGGAGATGAAGATGACCTCAAAAGTGTCATCCTTGGCCTCGATCTCCTCATAGGCTTCGAGAAGCTTTGGCAAGAAGGTGCCGCACGGGCGGCACCTGCGTGGTGAGAAATAGAGCAAGATGTTCTTCCCCACCAAGCCCGGAACCGGGATCTAGCGGAGGAACAAATTCAATAGAAAGACGGGTCGTTAGTAAAGCTAATTGCCCTGTTGATTCATACATTAGTAGACCGTCAAAGTTTACTTTATGCAGAACGAACGAACGGGCTAACCTTTGAACCTTCTCAGTCGATCACAAAGTCTCGTTACCCCAAAACTAAAACCACTCAAGTGTCTGCCATCCGTTCTTTGCCCATGTAATCTGAGCAAACTCAGTACGCTCTTCAGGCGTAAAGGGCTAGACCTCGACTCCGTGATCTTCAATCAATTCAACCACGTTCTGATGCAAGGTTTTCCCATCTGGTCAGATCATAGCTAGTCCTGGAAGGGTGCCCGGTTTGATAAGCCGAGCAAGCCTCTGAAAACTTGCGACACGAAAAGGCGAGGCTACCCAAGGCATCGTCTTGAATCCTTGTTCAAAGTCGCTTTCTTCGGAGTCCAGAGGAATTACTACGATCTCAGACTTCTCTCCTCTTTCTTTGAGCTTCTCATAATCATGTACAGGTTTTGGAGTGAATTCTGTGCACGACTGGAGTTCGTGAACATAAAAGTACTGTCCAACAATTCTTCCCTCAAGCTCAGATACAGGAAACTGCCAAATTACTTACCCGTCAAGATACGCTTGTTAGGTCGTTTTGAAAAGAGAGCGAGCCGAAGTTGCCTTGATTCCATAGTTCGAAATCAAATAATTGTAAGAGGGAGAAACCAAGATAAAGAGCTGAAGGACTGGTTCTTCCTAGTAGCCTTCTCTTCCTCTTTCAAGGAATCGATTCTTTCGGCCATAAAAGGGTAAGCATCGACTCCGTAGTCCCCGACAAGACTGAACCCTTGATCAGTCAAGACCTTCCCAGTCGAGTCGATTACTGGGAGATGAGGTTCTGAGTTGACCTTAAATAGATTCTTAAGTCTAGCGATGGTCACTGAATCGGAAAAAGGGATCTCCAGCCAAGGCATCTTAGCGAAGGAGCTGCGAAACGATTCCTCATCCTTGTCAGATGAGAGAAACACCACTTCGAAGCCACCTCTCGATGAGAGAACCATGAAAGGTTCGATCAAAGTTCGGTTGAAACGGCAACAAGGACGGGACCAGGAGCCAGAGGAATACAAGCCTATGATCTTGGTTGTCAAATCGGTGATTTTAACCTAACGATATCTGGAAAACAGAATCCACATCACATTGTTTCAGATCTTTCAAATTTTCTTATCTTTCTAAATTCTGAGAGTAAAGCGCAGCAATAAGTAACGTCAGTTTATTCTGAAAGAGTTTCATTGCAAATAAGCACAGGTTTCGACGATGTCACTACGGCGGAAAAATACCAAAATAATCATAAACATTTTGTATTGATATCAATTCAGTCCTAAACTTTTTAATTGGACTATTTTAGTTTTAAATCTTTTTATATTGATACTAATTTAGTTCATCCGACTAATTTAAGTTGGAAATTGCTAATGTGGCCACCACTAGTCTTATGTGATATCACGTAGACAAATTTTATATTTTTTTCAATTTTTTTTTTCTCCTTACCCTTGGCTAGTGAGGTCGCTAGTCGGCCGACTATCGCCGGCCACAAGTTGGTTGGGGCGAGGGGCCCCACGCCCTCATCGGCCACTAGTGAGGGCACCCTCGCTAAGCGGGAGGGCGTTGGCCCCCGCCCGATCCGGTGAGGGCGGAAACCCTCGCTTGTTGGTTGGCAAGGCCTTTGTGCCCTCGCTCGTGGCGGGCAAGGGTGCGGTGGCCTTCACCTAGATCCAGTGAGGGCATGATGCCATAGGTGAGGCCTAGCCCTCGCCTAGATCTAGGTGAGGGCCCGATGCTCTAAGGCTAGCCCGGCGGCCACATTAGCAATTTTTAGTTTAAATTAGCTAGATGGACTGAATTGGTATTAATGTGAACAAATTTAAGATTAAATTGATCCAATTGAAAAGTTTAGGACTATTTTAGTATCAATACAAAAGGTTTAGGACTATTTTGGTACTTTTCCCCCACTATGGCCATAGACTAAATAAGCCTAGGAAAATTGAGAATAATCCTCTGGCTTCTCCGACGGCAGGTTCTTCAGGGCCAACTAAAACTGTACAGTTAAAGATATCCATGTCCAATTGCTCGTAACGATACCTGGTTGCCCTTGTCACGGACGAGGAAGTCTCTATTCTCTGAAGAAGAAGGGTTGTTTGATCATGAGAAGCACCATCAACCATCTCCCTATTGTCACCTCCGTTCCTCGTCTCACCACCTAATGCTAAACAAAGCGCAAGTCGATATCATTCTAGGACCTGTTGATTGCTACACTGTTGCTACGGTCGATCTGAACAAGATAAAGTGATTTTGAGAGCTTAGCGATGGACAGCAGCTCCAGAAATTCATTCCCCATTCCAAGACAAGGAACATGCCCAGCAGCCAGCAGGATTGGAGAAAGTACTGCTCAGACATAGTGAACGGGGGAATCGCATAATTTGCAAGACGAAACAAAGCAATCGACAAACCCTCCAACCCATAGTTTTCAAAGATGTCGGCTCCTTTCGAGGTCCAGGTCGTCACATACGGTCACAGGTGAATTGTTTCTCAACAGTCGACAGCAGCCTAGCGAGTTTGCTCTTATGGTTCAGAAATCCGGTTCGGAAGAAACCGGATGCAGCTCGGAAAGCGCGGAGTCCAGCTTAGCCACATAGCAAAATGCATTACCCATCAAAGCGCAGCTCCTCTGTGTGCAAACAGAGAATTTGGATTTTCAGGTTAATCCTCCATTCTGGATCACATTGCATCACTTTGAATTTGGTTTGCTGGGTGAATAAAACCTGAATCTCAGAAACAGTCTGGTTTGAGCCTTTTAAAAGAAAAGGGTATTCCTTTACCTAATGCATTTAATAAAAAAAAAAAAAAATTCTTTATCTTGTTTTCTAGCTCCTTGAAAATACATTTTGCCCTTTTTGGCCAGCAAATATAAATTTAATTTGTATGTATATAATTTCAGGCATGAACCATCTTCTTTACTATATCATGGAAAGGAAAAAGAAACTCAGTTGAAGGTCAAATTATAGGCCTTGGCGCCATTGAGGCCAAAGATGCCGAAATGCCTCTCATACTCTTCGCCGACCTTCTCGTTCTCGTCAAACAGTCCGAACAGATAAACCTCCACGCCCACGCCAGGCCTCTTCGGCGTCCCGGCATCGCTTGCCGCCCGCCTCGCCACGTTCCCGTTGAACGCCAGCGCGTTCGCCACGCTCGCCGCCTCCCCTCCTGCCGTCGGCCACCCTGTCTCCGCCACCACCAGCGCCACCCCTCCGAACCCTTCCCTCTCCAGCGCCCACACGAATGCGTCCACGCTCGCGTCAAACATATTGTCGTACGCCAGCGCGCCGTCGTGGACTGGCTCCCCTCCTCCCCTGAACAGCGCATAGCCGGCGACATGTGCCTCGCCTCGCTCAAGTAGCTGATGTATGGGTACACGTTCGCCATGAACGGCGATCCGGTGTCGCGCAGGAACTGCAGGAGCGGGATGATGGCTGATCGGAGGCTGGGATCGAACGTTGCCGACGAGGGAGGGTAAGTGTTGACGATCACCGAAGCCGCCTGCGGCGACGACAGCTTGATGCTCTCCGAGAGGCCTAAGGTTCGGAGAGCGCTGTAGAGGTTGATGACTGAAGGTACGACGTGGGGAGTGAAGTAGGGGTCCTTTTGAGGAAGACCTCATTGCCGACGGCAATGTATCGGACTTCATTCGGGGGGACGTGAGCGAAGATGTTGGATTGGAGCCACTGGATGGCGGTGGCTGCAGTTCCGGAGGCCAGGGCAGGGAGGTCCTCATTGGGGACGCCGATCATGAGGCTGATCCCGGCGCCGTTGAAGGATCGGAGAATCGCCGGCTCGGCGTTGAAGAGGCGGACGTTCGAGATTTGGTTCGACTTGAGGAGTTCGACGGTGGAGGATGGCGGGGGGAGGTTGTTCGCGACGTGGCCATAGCATATTCCGACGGTCGCACCAGCTGCAGAACAGCAAAATCAAAAGAAACCAACCAAAAAAAAAAAAAAAAAAAAACAGAAAGTTAGAAACAGGAAATGAGATAACTCCATTTATAGCAGAACATTTTCCTTTTTCGTCGGATCATAAATTGAAACAAAAATACCATCTGGGTCGTGGAATTCGATCTATAAATTTGCAGTGTTTCAGAAGAAACTTTCAAATTGCATACGCACGAAAAGAAATAAAGGATCAAATGTGCTTTTGCCAATAAGTGTTCTTGCTTCACACAATGTTTATCAGAAAAACTGAGTGATTTTTTTTTTTTTTTTTTTTTGAGTTTATTTAAAGTCTGTATAGAGAGAGAGAGAGAGAGAGAGAGAGAGAGAGAGAGAGAGAGAGAGAGACATGTCGAAGGTAAGAAGAGGAGGAGGAGGAACATCATGATTATTTCCATGAGTGTTGTTGTCTTGTTCATGGCAGATGGATCAAAGTGATGCAAATTATATACAGTTGAGAGCACGTGCTTTTAATTACACGGAAGGGATGGTAGTGTTTTGGTGACAATTTGGAGTTCTTGGTTTGGTTTTGGTTGGTGTAAGATCTTTCTTGTCTTTCTTTTGGTCACTTCTTGTTGTGATGCCACCAATTTTCGGTGAGTTAGAGTTCCGCTTTTACTTTATTTGTTCATGGAAAGATGGATCGGATTAATCATCGAGATAATTTGAAAGAAACCAACCCGTCAGATGAGGGAATGGGCTCCTGACGTGGATTGGGGATCCACACCTATTTAATCAACCGTTTAGCCAGTAGGAACCAACCCATCAATCTAATTACTTTCTAACCATCATCACGAGTTTCGATAATCATTGAGCATTCTATGAATGATGAGATGGATTTCATTATATCTTGACATGTTTGATTCCATATGAATGACTCTAGATATCGTTGGAAGTTTGTTATGACCTCGCTCTATTATAAAAGGCGAGGTGAAATCTAAATGAAGGTAAGAGTTGGCAAGATTTGGGTTCCATATACATTTCTCTTTCGGTAGTCTTATAAGGGCGCAAAATTTATGTTACTGGAATAGAAAAAGAACAGAAACATCTTTGGTAAATTTGTACAATTTTTTTGTTTCTTTTAATTTTTAATATTTTTATTTTTATTTTTTTTTATTTTCTTTTTCTCTTTGGCCGATCGCCCATGGTTAGCGATCGGCTGGGCGACGTTCGGTGAGCTCGCTGAAGGCCAGCCTGGCCCCTGAGCCTCATTAGGCCATCGGCGAGGCCGAGCCTAGGCGGCGCGAGGTCAGCCTCACCACGGCTGGCGAGGCCTAGCCTCGTGTCGGCTAGGGAGGCCGAGCCTCGCCATGGCCGCGTGAGGTTTGGCCTTGCTTGGGCTAGGTGAGGCCAACCTCGCCAGGCAACGCCATCGTGGAGGTGGCCTGGCGAGGCCAAGCCTCGCTGTGGCTCGGCCTCTCCAGGGGCCAGCAAGGTTGCCAGCCCTCGTCTAGCCGGTTGTCGGTGCGCCGGCCATGGCAAAGGCCGGTGATCGGCAAATGGAAGAAGAAGAAGAAGAAAGGAAAAAGAAAGAAAGAGAAAAATAAGAAAAAAAGTGTTTCTCGGAAGTGTTCTTGAAAATAAGAAACTAAGGCCCTGTTTGGCAACACTCCAAACGGTGACTAATTCGATTTTTGTTCCCGAATAAGTTTGGGACGAGAATCGCGTTTGATAAAAATTTTGTTCCCTGAACAAATTTGTTCCCAGAATCGGTTTTGGAGTAGATTTGAGAATAAAAAAAAGTTGATTCTACGTCGAGAATCAAAAAAAGAATCAACACAATAAAACTCTTATTTTTCCTTCCGCCATCACGCGACCGTCGCCCGCCGCCGCCGCCGCCGCTCGTCTGCCGCCGCCACCGCCCGCCGCGCCGATCGCCGCCGGCCACAGTCGCTCGCGTCGCCCGGCCAGCCGCGAGCCCGGGGCTCGGCGAGGCTCCGCCCAACCACCGGCGAGCCTCACCTAGCGGGCCGGTGGCGAGGCGGGCCTCGCCCGCCCCGGCGAGCTCGCCCGCTGTCCACCGGCGGCGAGGCCCGCCCTAGCCACCGGCCGGGCTCGCCTAGCTCGGCCGGTGGCCGGGCGGGCCTCGCCCGGCCACTGGCGAGCCTCGCCCGGTGCCGGCGACGCTCGGCCGACGAGGGCTAGGCCTCGGCGAGGGCCGCGACGCTGGTGGGTCGCCCGGCCCTCGTCGCCGGTCGCCGGTCAGCGGCCGGCCACAAGAAGAAAAAAAATATGAGAAAAAGGAAAAAATGAAAAGAAAAAAATGAAAAAGAAAAGGAAAAAAGGAAAAAAGGTAAAAAAAAAAAAAAAGAGAAAAAAAGTAGAAAAATTATTTAAAAATAAAAAAAATAATTTGGAACAGAATCAATGGACACGTTATCAAACGCAATTCTATTCCGAATCAAAAAATTTTAGACAGTTACCAAACACATTATTTTACTCAAAATCGGTTCAGGAGACAGAATAAAAATAATCATTTCTTGTCGAAATCGGTTAGAACAGAATCGTTGCCAAACGCGCCCTAAGTTTTTCTATTTCTTAATCCTGTTCTCGAGAACAAAAGTGTAAACAAACGCGTTTTTGTTCTTTTTTTGTTCCCCGGAACAAAAAAACAAAAATTTATGTTTCGAAAAACATAAACAATTTTAAACAAACACACCCTAAACACTCTCCCCTCCTCAAGGCCTCACGACATCAAAGGATTAAATTTTAGTTCTTATTCAATAAGATGAGCTATTTCTACGAACATGCTCTTCACTTGCCACTTCAAATGGACCATATAAATAAATCACTTAGGCTTAAGAGTCTCAAGGCATTGATTCAATAGCTTTTGGAGATTGACAGTCAGCCCTTTTAAATAATGAGAATAAAGAGCCGAGGTTGTGTAACAGCACACCCATCTTAGATTTTCATTAGTCCAATACCTGGCTACACTTATTCCATGCTTCAATTGATTCTTTCCGATGTACTCTTCATTGAACCTATCTTTAAAAAATCCTTCTCCTTTTTTCTGCTATTCGATGTGCTAAAAAAGCCTTGGTGTGAGTTCACTTTAAGAAAGAAATAACTCATTCTGACTGCTTGCGATAGGATGAAACGATTAATGATGCTAGGCATCAAATGATAACTCCTGGATGCTTTTGATCAATCATGGATCCTGCCACTATACTGCGATGCTATAATAGCAGCAGTGGCTAGGAAAATGGGTTTTCCAGGGCTCTCTAATCAATCAAAAGAGAGGAAGGAGACACCCACCTTAGAGGCGCACTTGAACTCTTGAACAGAGAGAATCCTCTTTGCAAAAGCAAGGAATAAAGACGCACAATTAGCCCCAAAGCATGGCCCCATCATGTCTCCTGTCGTAAGCTTCCCTGCTTTGGGAATTGGAAATTTGGGGCACCCATTGCAATCTTTGCTTTCACCGATCCCCATGATAATCCAATCCCAAAAGGACATTATCACGGATTCAATCATTTTCAAATAAGGAGGCGACTAGATGTAAAGATTGTCTCCACACTACTGTCTATTTGATCGGACGATTATTGATGAATCAGATAACTCGCCACATGATCATCTATCTTAAGCTTTATAGCTAATAAGCTTATGTCGTTTGTACGTTTCATTTTGTTAACCTTGACATCACCGTTCTCGCAAATTGAAGGTCGAATCTAAAAGAGGAGGTTCTCATCCATTTTATGGCGAAAATGATTTTTCATCTCTTTGGAATCTAGGTCAGGAAGTACGAGGGGACGACTACACAGATCAACGGCAAAAGCTATAAACCCGTCATGCCCCTGACAACTCCAAAGCTTAACATGTTCAACTGAATGCTTTATCTTAGGGTGAAAAAGCACTTCAGGTTTGAATGCTTGTGTCTCCATTAATGGAAAAAAATTGCCCTCCTTAGCCCACCACTGACAAAGGGGTCCTTTGAAGTTTCTTGGCCGCACATCAATTACAAGTTCCCTGTTCTCACAATCATTCAAAGATAAGGGTCAAAAAGAGCTGGCTTGGGGGTCTTCATGGTCATGCCGATTTGCCTAACGCTGGTCTCCATGAACGAAATAAAGCTTCCGAAATCCCACTTTCTCTCCTTTCCAAGCAACTTCGCCCCCGCTTTCTTCCGCAGCAAAGAGAACCGAGAGATCTCTTTTGCACCTTTATCTCCTGCTTTATTACCCCGAGAACGTATCTTCCTCTTTGTTTATACTCCTCAAAAACAAAATAATTAAGAAAGAAACGCTTAAAATAGGACTCAACACATGCACTTCGCCCATCGTCCTAGGCAATGCTTTTTCGTATAATAAATCCATCTTTGCCTTCACTCAAAGAACAAAGCAGATTGGACGCTGCTAGCGCTGGTCACTCATATAAACACGCAGCCCCTAGCGCTTCCATTTTCCTCTTCTCAGTCCCAACACACAGCACCATGGCATCACAGCTAGAGCAGCAGCCCACCACCACCACCACCACCCCCCAGCAGCCTCTCATGATGTACCCCTACAACGTCCCGGGGCAGCCACCGCCCACGTCCCGGCCCCACTCTGATGGGTCCTTCGGGGGGGTCTTCATAGTGCTCGCCGTGGTAGTCCTGGTGTCTGCCGTGGCTTGCTGTCTCGGCCGGTTCTGCGGTCGCCGCCACGAGAAGCCGAAGGCAGTGACCAAGAAAAAGGCAGTTAAGGCAGGGGCTGCCGCCAAGGCAGGGGCTGCCGCCGGCGCCGGTGGTGCTCGGTTCCCTAAAGAGGTCGATATCGAGTTTGGGTTCGATCATAAGAACCTGCGGACGGCCAATAGGCCGGTCAGGTATGGAGAGTACAAAGGGAACAACAACAGTAAACCGGGATCAGATGGTGGGTTTACCGTCGACTTCAAGAAAGGAAACAAGACGATGCCTTCTAATGACTATGACTTTGACCCCAGGGTCGGCCCATGATGGTGTATTGGTATACTCGAATCGGAGGAGAGAATACGTAGCTTCAAGTGTATGTCATGTCTCGTGATGGATTGTAGTTCTGTCAGGAATTTTTCTTTTGATCTATCTGCTTGTAATGGTTGGTAGTAGTTCCGTAGAGCTTGTTCTATTGTTATATGGATAATGGAAGAGGGGAATTTCTTGGTCCAGTCGAGTCGTTGTACCCGATCCGGGCAGCCATAACTTGTTGCCTAAGCATTCCGAAAAATATACATGACATCTTCGGTCCGGATCGGGCTTGGCTCGGGTCCGATCAGCGCTGCCGGAGTATAATTAACTAGCCTTATCCAAGCCCCATTCAAAAGCGATCTTGGGGTCGATTTCACTTGGGCAAACTGGAGCGAGCCCATGGATGGCTGGACTTATGACGAAGCTCGCGTGGGAGCACTTGAACAAGATCTAAGCCTAATATTGCGTTTAGCTCTATCAAGCTAGGCCTGCCTAATCACCAAAGTCTGTGATTCTATAATGTTGAGCTTGGTACGACAGAATGGAATGGAATGGAATAGAATGGAATGATCTCAACTGGTTAATAAATTTGCTAATTACTACTTGTAATTTCTTCTTAAGTATAATTTATGACCATTATTATTTATATATAATCATGTATTGTTCATCATGTATGTTTAAATTTGCTAACTATCAATCTTGTTATTTGATTTTTAGAGGTGGAATGGGTACTCTTTTCATAAGGGTCACAGATCGAGGCTAGACTCGCTCGCCCCCCTTCACCAAATCTTTCTTTAGTGACCACTTTCTCTTTTTAATCTCCAAAAAGAAATGACTCGCCACTATAATGAACTCTTCATCGACAATGATCCGTGTGAAAAACAGAGGATTTGAGCAGAGTCTCTACTCTGTGTTCACACGATCTTTGCTCCCGGATCCGCTCGATGTTTTCGTACGATCAGACATCGCATCCGAATGAACGTGTTTTTTTTTGTCTTCCCTCTTCTTCAAGATTCAGCTGGAGTGATGTCTTCATCGGTCGCATCGTTTCGCGCGCAGCGTTACGGGGAACTGATTGATTTCCCTTGATTGCCTTTCGAAACCGTCTCCCCTGCACTCGTTTGAACGAGAGGCTCTCAGTAGTGAGTTTAGAATCGAGAGATTTGATTCCCATGTTACGTGAGTAACAAGCAAATATGAAAAACTTTTTCTTTGAAAATCGAGTTAAAAATCAAGACAAGGCCGCAATCCCAGAACCTGGTTTGAAACTATAACCAGACACCCACTTCCTTAGTCCAAAAAGATTAGCAAAAAAATCACAATGGGGTCACTCTCAATAGCTTATTGTAGCGAATGTACCCGCGGATTAACATGATCAACTCCTAATGCTGTGCATGCTTCTTTTGTCACTCGAAAGGGTCTCTTGAATCCGACTCACAATCTACATGTTTCCCGTGCCCCCGACCAACACTGCCAGTCACTTGGGGGAAGCAAAACGAAACAACATATCACACATCCGTGTCCTAGTCAATAATCTCACGGGAAGATCAAGCTGAGGCCTTACATTCAGCCGAGGCCTCCCGCTGTTGCCATAAGTTTTCGACATATTCAGTGGAAAGGAGCTTCGTACACAGATGTGCAGGTCTTGTCGTCAACTGAACCTACGCATGCCGTAACCCCCTTGGGCCCCTGGAAATCGCTTCTCTGAGTTCAGTGGGTTCATAGCTCGAGTTTCGGATTCACTGCTTGTGAACTCGTTCGAGCTGTCCCGAGACTTCCACGGAATCTTTTGAGCGCCGGAAACCTCTCTAGAGCTGTAATCTCCACTATATGGTCCGTAGTCTGAGGAATCGCCGCTGCCAAGAGCCATCCTTCTGAATTTCATTATATCTTCATTATACTGGCCTGAATCATAGACGGTGCTCTGACCATATTTCACCCCATTTGTTAGATCAGACATGTCGCCCTCACTGTCAAGTGCTCTTACGACCTGAATTAAATGTCACATGATTAGTTGTTCGAATCCACGACAGGGGCCTATATTTTCCGGTGGAGATTACATTCCAAGTGAAAAGTAGCTAGATAATGAAAAAGTTGTATGACCATATCTGAACAAATAAAGTAGCTCAAATGAAGCAAACTCTCCACATAATTTTGATGATCAGTCACTTTTGCTTGAGAATATGCGAACCAATTTAAAGTAGTGTAGGTTGAGTTCATCAGTTCAACTACCTGAACCATACGAGGCCTCTTTGCAGCAGAATGGCGTATACAAGCCGCAGCTGCCTCGATCATTCTGAACATTTCACCCTCCACATAATTCTTCTCTAGCCGTGGATCCACTAGCTCGCTTGGGTCCCCAGTTTCAAGGGCCTGGAGTAGCAATGGACGAGCCTGCCATTATCAAATCAGCAAGTTGTTATTTGACGGTAGAGCGTTCATAGTGGTCAGTATTTTGTGCTTGAAGTTAAATTGCTCATTTATCTTTCTTCATTCGCTCTTTTCCTATTAAAAAAAGAATCGCATGCGATTCCTCCAACAACTTTTTTGTCATTCATGGAAATTCGAGCTCCATCAGTGACAGAGCCACTAACGTTCTGTAAATAATACAGAAGTTACTCTAGGACCAAACCAAAATCCTGGTTGTTTCAATGATACAACATGGCATTCGTGAACATTCTGAAAAGCAGAAATTTCTGCATTGTTCTTACCCACTCAACCAAACTTTCGTCACCCAAAGGCTGAGTTGCATCAACAGGTTTACGGCCAGTGATAAGCTCTAAAAGCACAACCCCAAAGGAGAATACATCTGATCTATCCGTCAGTTTCCCACTAGATGCATACTCAGGTGCCAGGTACCTGTGAGTCAAAAATGAAACGTTGAAGAAAGAGCAACAGAAGTGACGCATCCCAACTCATGTTCTTCTGATGAAGCGGACTGCACTTGACATTTGGAACAAAAAGTCGAGGAATCCTGGCATTCAACATGTTGGTGATTTTGGAATTCTGATATCATTAACAAAGACCAGAAATCCAGTCTTTTACCCTCTGGTGATAAATAGAAATAATGGAAGCGCTAACAGCGAGTTGAGAATTCTTTTAGTTCTAAAAAATATACTACGTAAGGCACCAAGTACCCTGATATTTGATCCTTCTACCATGTTCTACGCAATTTTCTCTATAAAACATCAGTTCCTGCATGCATCCTTATTCATAAACCGTATTATTATTTGACAGAGAAGAGTACTGAAAGTTGAGATGAAAAATTACTGTGGATCTCAATGCTTTTATGTAACGGATCTGTGAAACAACACTCACCCAAATGTCCCCATGACTCTTGTGGATACATGAGTATTTGCATCATTCGTTAGTTTGGCCAGTCCAAAATCTGCTACCTGTGTTTGAGAAGACGACATATTAGAACCCCCTAGCTGTTAACGTACTTAAAGTACATTTTGTGGCATGAAGAGATAGGGGTTGACAAGTGAAGCATATAAATACCTGTGCTTCAAAGGCATCGTCCAACAGAATGTTTGCTGACTTAATGTCTCGGTGGATAATCTTTGGATGGCCTGTAGAACATAAGATACGAGGAAAGCGTAATTAGATATGCTATCCTTAAGCTTTTGAGGATATGAGTCGTGACCTATACATGCTATATCAAGAAGGGTTTTATGTACTTTGAAAAACTCTATTGTCACAGATCCTACCCTATATGACCTTAATAGGGCTGATGTATGCTAGCATGGATATAGAATAGATTAGTACAGTGTAATGGATGCTTCTTTCCACCTCAATTTGCCTATGTATTAATTAAGGAGTTCCTGGACGTTATGAGTAACTGTGATGGGGTCATATGCGATCACTCTTGATGACAGGTGAGATACGTACAATCTTCATGTAGGTATGCCAGACCCTTTGCAGAGCCTAGGGCGATCTTCACTCTTTTGGTCCATTCCAGAACTGGCAATCCTTTCTCTGATGTGAAAAACCAGTGTGCTTGTGAGTATTAAAATGAGAAAGAAACTCTTGGGCGACGAAAAGAAAAGGCAAGGCTCTGCTGACCGTGCAAATGGTGCTCGAGGGTTTTGTTAGGGACGAACTCGTATATAAGCAGCCTCTGGTTCTCGGCCATCGAATAGCCCACCAAAGACACCAAATGCCGATGATGAACCCTACTGATAATCTCTACCTCGGCCTTGAATTCCCTGTCTCCCTGTCCACTGCCTGCCTTGAGCTGCTTGACAGCAACTAGTTTCCCATCCGATAGCCAACCCTTGTAAACGCACCCGAAGCCACCCTCGCCGATGATATTTTGATGAGAAAATCCATTGGTTATTTCCATCAATTCTTCATAAGTGAAGAAGCTCTTTGAGCTTGGTATTACACTGGAGTCTCCTCCACCTCCGTGGTACATGTTCCCTCCCCCCTCTGACTCCCGAAGCTGTTTTCGATAGATGAATTCTGGCCTTGCGACCCATAATAGGGACCTGAATGGCCAGTTCCGCCCATCATATGCGGTTGCTGCCCGTAGTAATATTTATCTGCATAAGAGGGTGAGAAGGAGAATATCAAATCCATACGAATATGCACTCAATATCAGAAACAAGAGCCAACGGTCTTTTTACCTGATTGCGGTGACAAGCCAGAGGGCGGGACATACTTTGAGGCAAACGCCCCCTCTTTTCTCTTTTTCCGCCTAAGTACCAAGACAACCAGAGCGATAAGGGCGACGAGAAAGACTCCGGCAGCTGCCGCGCCGATGACAGTGGAAGTGCTTGATGAGGGTGTGCTTGATCCTCCTGAAGTGGAATTGCTGGTGGAAGTCGGAATTCTGCTGGATGTTTGAGATGGAGGAGTTGATCCAGAATTCGTTGTGGGAGTCGAATTGGTAGGTGCTGCGGGTGGCGATCCACTAGCTGTAGGAGCCGAAGGCGGGGGAGGGGAAGTAGATGCTATTGGAGGAGACGGTCCGGTGCTGGAAGTCGGCGGAGGGGGACTAATAGCCGGTGCTGGCACCGCACCTGTCCCACTCACCGGTGCGGGAGGCGGAGGAGGTGAAAGCTGGTCGGGAGGTGGAGGCGATCCGGACGGAGCCGAAGATTGCGGAGGGGAGGGAGGGGGAGATGCTGGAGGCGTGGGCGGTGGAGAAGGTGGCGAGGAACCCGAACTAGAGGCAGGTGCCGGCGGCGGGGAAAATTTAGGAGGCGCCTTTGCTTTGGATTCTGCTGGGGGCGTTGGCGGTGGGGAGGAGCTCGACGGCGGCGGGGGACTAGGAGGCGAGGCGCTCGAATTGGGAGGAGGCGAGGAGGCGGACGAGTCGGGACTACTCGGTGGCGGTGGAGACGGCGGCGAAGTGGGTGGAGAAGTCGAGCTGGTCGGCGGGGTCGCGCCCGTTAAGGACATGTTGTCGCCACTGGCGGACGGAGGGGACAAAGAGGAGGCCGGTGGCGACGGCGGGGAGACGAGAGCGGAGCCGTTCGCGCTCCCGGTCGTGTTAATTTGGATCGTGGTCGAGCTGACGCTAGCCATTACGATCGCCCTTCCTTTTTTACCGGAATTCCGACGGGTTTTCTACAGTCCAGTTTTATCAAACAGATCGTCACGGTCCCGCGCAACTCGGGTTGCCCGCGGCGAGCATGCTCCCGTTCTCTTCCCCCGCCCCTCTCTCTCTCGGGGAAACCGAGGTAACACGACACAATTCCGGGTTTCCGACAAGGGAGAGCGAGCGATCAAACGCGGCGCATTGCGGGCGTGCGAATCGTGCGGACCGTCCCCGCCCTTGAACAAGAGAAATGGCGCGGCAGGAAATCAGACATGGGAATCAAACGGAGCCTGGGTCAGGGCGGAGCAAACAAATGTTGTCGGATGAGAGGCAGAGAGAGAGAGAGAGGATGAATTTTGGCAAAGAGGATCGAATGAAGAAGGGATTCCCAACCCTTGAAATTCTGAGAAATGGTTTAATTTAGGGAGAGAGAGGGAGGGGGAGAAGGGAAGGATGGTAATGGCTCGACATGAACAGTATGTAAATTCTTTTCTCTTTCTTTTTGGCGGTGGGGAGAGTGGCGGGAGGGTTACTGGCAGGCACGATTCTGTTGAGAGACTAACTAACTAACTAACTACCGCTCTTTTTTTCTTCTTTTTTTTTGAGGAATTTTTATTTTAAGCGCTCTCCCCTTGTCTCTCGGGCTACCCCGCAACGTACTGCGGCTCCATTACTGTTTCCCGCCCCTTCCTTCGAACTCCCCTTCGTCCCACGTCGTCTCCTCCACCAACCGCGGCCGTGGAATTTGATTGGACTAGATCATGGCAACGCTCATCCTAGCCATCCGGTGTCATGAGTTTTTCGCGTCTCACGGCCAGATAAATTCTTGATGGCGAAATATTCCTTAGGGCACCTGATGAGCCATAAACACCATATTAGATTTCCTTCTATAGTCGTTTTTAAAAATAGTATGACTAACCGTATCCTCATATAAGATTTTATCATGCTAATTTAGTTTGGGCACCTCTCAAGCAAGATACACAAAACACTTCGATACATTAATACGATTTTTCGTCTACTATGACCTCATCAAGAAAGTTACAGCAGCTCTCAGTTAGCCTGTGCACGGGAGGCTAACAACTCCTTCAAATCTTCTTTAAGTTCAACCATTCTATCATAGTACTTCCAACACAAATGCCATGATGCCACTTCTATGAACTGGTTCTGTCATTAATTCTACGTCAGTCACTTTTCACCCTAATGCCACAAAGCTCCACTCACAATGATACTAGAGTATGTGACCATTCGATTTGTGATACATGGAGGATGGTCCACTTTATTCACGGGTTCAAATGAATTACATACTCATCGATCAAACTTGGGAATTGGCACCTGAACTCGGGACCTTAAGAGCTACACTCGGGAATCACAACTCTTGGACCTATGTCATCGAGGATTGGACACAGCACTCAAGGTTAAACCCATGATCCCAACTCCCCAATTCGACCATAGGACCTATGACCTTGTTACTTGGACCAAGACCTTCATGTTCAACATGGATGTTAAAACCAAATCGGAAAACCAAATTGAAATTAGAACCGAAATGGATTGAACCGAATTTTCGTGCATTTTTTATTTAGTTCGATTTGGGTTTCGGTTGGATGATGAAAAAATTATTATTTTTTATTCCGATTAGGATTGAACCAAACTGAAAGTCTCCCTTTTTCTTGAGATTACAATTTACATGATCTGTTTCCTTTGTGACTAAACCTCTCCTTAATAATGGAAAAAAATAAAATAAAAAAACTAAATGGAGCCGACTCTTCAATTCAGCTTATATTTAGTTTGGGTCATGATTTGATTCAAAATTAATGCATATCCGAACAATTCAATTTGATTTAGATTTCCCGAAAATCCAAACCAAATCGAATTGTTGACACGTTTAAGACTAGGGCCTAGGGTCCCATGGTCAGGTTCGGGTTGATAGCCCTATATGCTTAGATTAGGCCCTAGGGTCCCTTTGCCCAGGTTCAGGAACCGAAGACCCCCATTGCCCTGATTGGGACCCTGCCCCTGGGGCTCGAATCTGGGGAGCGTACCCAAGGCCCATCTTCAACAAATAAGGCTTGATGGCGTCTCGTTCCTGATTAAAGGTTTTAGTCGATTGAAACAACTGAAAATGACTTCTATTCCATGGAGTTCCATCGTCCGAAATCAAAAGATTACTTGGCGGATTTGCTGATCAATTGAACCCAAAAAAGGAGGGCAAATGCGATCGGGTGATGACGGGCTTGCATAGCAAATCAGGTCCATTGCCTCCTCTTGACTTTTTTTTTTTTTTGGTCGAAATTGCCTCCTCTGACTACACGTTCGATTTTGGAAGCTTCGGATCGAATCAGACTAATTCACTTCTTCAGTGCTGAGGAGGGAAGGATGTCGAAATGCCAGCGGGATTTGAGCTGCGGATGTCATGTTGGTAGGGGGTCAACGATATCGACTTTCTAGATCTACAAGCACATTAAGGAACCGCCCACATTTTTCTAATCGGGGAATTGCTTGCAATTGGAGATTTGAAAAGTACTTAAGTATAGCAAGTTGGTTAGTGATTTCCACGGCGCATAATATTAATAGCTTAGATTTGTTCTGAATGTCAATCTATCAAATTAGTCGTTGACAACTCTACTCCTAAGATTAGGCATTAGCTTAATTCATGAAAGGGCAATTGGATTGGGCGCCTGATTTTTTTTAAAAATCACTTGAGTTTAATGCATAGAATAGAGAAATCATCATGTAACGTAATAACCGTAGAGGTCAATTCCAAGAGAAACTCTTACTTTCCTAAGGATTTGATGTCTGCAAATAAGAAGAGAAGGGGCAAAGAGTACCTTGAAGGCAATTCAACGTTCATCTTGTGAAGGGGGAGAAATTATTGCATTGCGCATCACAACCCTAAGATCAAGCAACGAAAGCAAATTCATTGTGCTAATTCTCCATTTAGCGACAAAATTATTTTTTTGCTGGATTTTTTTTTTTTTAACGACAAATGAGCAGTAACGATTCAATATGAAAAGGTAAAAAAGCAACGGATTGAGTAGTTAACACCGAAAAATAAATGCGTACTACGTTATAAATGACAACGACGTACCAGCATTCTCATCATCATTAAAAAGAAAAAAAAAGCACATTTGGCCAATCTCCTTGCAACTTCCACGTCATTCGACCGAAGAAGGCCGCCGGCCGGTGACGTCATGCATGACTCATGAGGTCAGGCGACAGAAATGTGCTCCGCATCTTCCCACCTCCCGGACCAACATCCTTGCCACTCACGCAATTGACGGGCTCCACCTTAACGAATCCGAACAACAGAGCAAGGAGAAAACCGTCTTTCTCCAAAGTAAAAAAAGAAAAGTCAAACCCGCGGTCCCCGCCCGAACGCGCGGGTCGGGATCCCGGGCTCGGGCCGGAGCCCCGGTTCAGGAAGCTACCGCGTTCGCACGCGCTTAGCTTTTCCCGTCCGCCCCCCCAAAAAGAAAGCGAAATTTCCACGTGAACGAACCAGAACAGAAGCAACGCGTGTTCAGACGGCTTTTATAGTAAGCGGCAAAGGTTTGAAGCTTCGTAGGCATCTCCCAACTGCCCCCACCTCCTACCTGGGTATATATTCCTCCTCCTCCTCCTCCTCGCCCATCTCTCTCGCTCTATCTAGGCTCGACCCATTTCTCGGTCATCTTCTTCACATAGGCAAAATCCCAGTTCTCCAGATAAGATGGAGGTGTATCGGGCCGTGCCCATCTCCCCCTCCTCCTTCAACCCTCACTACTCGACCGCAGAGTCGGAGCCTTTCGACAAGCTGGCGCAGGATTTCGAGGATAAGCTCGGCGTCTCGGGCGCCGGGCCTGATGGGTCTGAAGATCCCGCGACCGCGTCCGCTGAGGAAAAGCCGCAGCTCGAGGAGGAGGAAGAAGACGACGGAGGAGATGGGGATTCGGACTTCGAGTTCGCTTGCCTCAACCCGGACGGTTCCCCGGTCTCGGCCGACGACGTCTTCGACAACGGCCGGATCCGCCCTTTCTTCCCTCTCTTCAACCGCGACCTCGTGTTCGCCGCCGCCGCCGCCGCCGCCGAGCCGGAGCCTTCGTCGTCGCTCCTCCTGCCGCCCGTGAAGAAGGTGTTCGCGGAAGCGGGGGCGGACGAGCCGCGGGGGACGTACTGCGATTGGAGGGCGAGGATCGTGGAGGAGACGCCGCCCTCGCCGGGGAGCTGCCGGAAGAGCAACTCGACCGGATCCTCGAAGATGTGGCGGTTCCGGGACCTGTTGCCGAGGAGCAACAGCGACGGGAGGGACGCCGTCGTGATGCTGAAACCTCACGCCGACGCGAAACCAAGCGACGGCGGCGTGGAGAAGGGTAGGAGGTCGACGGACAAGGCCGCGGAGAGGAAAGAGGGGGCGAAGGCGGAGGAGGCGAAGAAAGGGAAGGGGAAGGGCAAGGCGACGGCGGCGGCGCCGTCGGCGCACGAGAGGCACTACGTGAAGAGCAGGGCCGTGAAGGAGTCGGAGAAGCGCAAGTCCTACTTGCCGTACAAGCGAGACCTGCTGGGGCTCGGGTTCTTCACCAGCGTCAATGGGTTGAGCAAGAATCTGCACCCATTTTGAGCCAACCGCTGCGGATTACTGACTAGCATTTAGGGGTCATCGAAATCAATTGATTCATTGATTCAATTCGTGCAAAGATTTGTTCAGTCGACGTTGTTTCCCCGGGATGTTATCGAGTCCTGGGAGATGAATCATAAGTCCTGACTCGACATGGAGATTTTCAAGACGTAGACGTAGGAGATAGGTGGCGAATTCGCTTCGATTCCCGGTTAGGTGAATGCGGGATGTTCAGATCGTAGCACTAGCAGTTTCTATTTTGGTTATTGCTTTCTTCAATATCCAAATGATGATGTACAGCCAATTTGAATAAACTTTCCTTCATCAAGACAGTGACATGTTTGATTTTTCATGACCAATTGAGAAGGATAGTTACGCAGGACAAAACCCTTTTGCGTGATTAATCAAAGATTGGATAATAATCAGAGCAACTGTAGTTGCTTTAAGATTAAAACGTGAATTGTTTCGACTTTTGAGAGCAAAAGTTGAACCTCCCCCACCATAAGAGAAATTCCGAAACATTGTTTTCAAAGCTACCCACTTTCCTCAGTTGATTACTTAATAATTTGCCGACGCTCGAGACAAAATCTGCAGGAGGTCCGCATGAAATGTCGACACGAATGGAAGGAAATAACATTGTAGCCGCCCCCTAATTCATTTTCCACTCGTTGTATTTACTATTTGTAACCTTATCCTCCTGGGAAAGCAACTCTTTTCCTTCCGTTCACGTTCTCCGAAAACGAAATGGAAGTGGGGAAGGATATTTTGAGAGGAAATATCTCCCACTTTACAGCTCATGCTTGTGGATTTTAGGCAGACGCAAGAGAAGTGGGATTAGGTAACTCTCCTCTCGGTCGCATTGTGGGAACTTTCATACGACGACCGAGAATAGGGGAGGAAGCTTCAAGGTCAAGGCCTGCACACCTTGTGGAAGGAAAATACAACGTGCGTGTTCCCCATAAAAAGCATTATAAAACGATCCACTCATGCTCATTCCAGACGAGACAAGAGTTTTGAGTCACGGAGTATATACAAGGATCAATCAAGCACAGCCAGCCGAGTTTAGTTGTCCACGCGTTGTTTCCACTGCTCGCCCAAAGAGCGAAGCACAAGAACGTACAGACATGCCGGCCGAGATCTGTCGCCCGTGTATTCCGGGAACACTTCCTAGATACTTTCCTGCTTGACCGCACCTGCTAGCTTGCCGGTTTGGTCGACTTCGTTGGCGGTGCTTCATTGTCGCAAGTCGAAAACTTCGAATCTCAGATTCGAGTTTGTGTAGACATTAGCGCAGTGCTCGTAGATAGGACCTCCGTCGGCAGTTTCCCCGTGAGTGTGAAATCCTGTTTCTCGGCACTCTCTCAGGACGTTCATCCCACCAGGTTCCGATAGCCGGAATATGCCGTAGTTCCTGAATTCAATATTAACACGGGTTCATTTCGTATATAAATCACCAAATGAGCATACACGCACATGCAAGAAATATATTATCGATGAATTGTCAAATCTTTCGTCCTTCCAAGATCGTTCATCCTTATTTCACCTTGAAAACAACATTCTTGTCCCTTTCTAGATTTCTCCGTACTCAGGGAGACTGGAGACTTTAAATTTGTGAGATAGAAGAAGCATAGGCAATATATGCACGGCATTTTAAAGCAGCCTCTTGGAGAACTTGGACTATATCAACTTTGCCAGCGGCAGAAATTGGAGAAGGGCAACGTATGCGTGTGTTTTGAGAACACCCAGAAATTACTTCTTCTGAATAATAGAGCCGGCGGAGGTCAAACCTTGGGATTCTTTTACTAATCATGAACATTTTTTCGGTGAATTTCAACCGATGGATGCATGAGGCTCTTATGCGGTCAATCCGACTGTTAAAATGCATCAGGAGCAATGCTCCAGGAGCATGTAATAATCACTCCTAATCAGGTGCACACTAATAATTCTGAAGCAGAGGCACCTTGCTTTCATCGAGGAGACCAAAAGAATAGGGCATGAACAAGGTTAAGAGTGAAAATGGTAATGATAATGAGCATGTATGCATGCATTTATGGTGAAGAAGCTGAAGCTGCAAGGATTATGAAAGATATATTTGCCGTATCTAGTCTACGCATGGAAACCATAAACAGATTGCAGCTATAAATCGTTGATTAACAGATGTCAGTTAAGCTATTTGCTATTTTTCTTAGTAGTAAACATTCATAAATTAGATCGCAGCTATGGAAATTCGAAATGTTTGCAGACCTTGATGCATCAGTTGGAGCCATGACTATTGCAAATGCTTCAGGTTCCATGACCTGTGATTAGGCATTAAAAGAGAGTGTCACAACAGAATGGCCAAAACATCATTAGTCATCCCTGCAAGAGAGGCTGGCAGGAATGGAACTGTTTGCCTTTGCCTTGAAAATATTCGAAACTGGTGTTCACCATAGACAGTACAATAAGATCGGGATTGAGGCAGGGAATTGATGCAGATAACATCAATATACTATGCCATCCTGAACAGAGGAGATTAGAGAATAAAAAAGCTGTCCTGAAGATGGAGAAAAGTGTTCTCTTTTCTATATTCAGTTTGCTAATCATCTCTTTAGTCCTCTTATATCACCTAGGAGCACAGACTAGCATTTTGATAGAGAGAATAAAGTACCTGATATGAATACTGAGTGTGCAAGTCAACGGATGACATGAAACAGCTCTGAGATGGATGTGTCTGAAAAATAAACAGAATCTTCTTTAGAACAAAAAGGACACGTATTTGTATGGAGAGAGAAATATCAGAAACTTGCCCCATCTTCCTCATCCACATCAGGGAACAATGAAATATGTAGCACACCGGAAAAGGTTTTACTACTATCTTAGTGAGGAGGGAAATGGACAAAAAACGGACCAAGGAATAAATAGAGAAAAAAAGTTCACACTGTGCCACTGCTCCACTATACAGCAGCGGGCTAGCACTCTCGTCTTTCTTATCTGTACGGTACGAATCCCATAGCTTTCCTTTATCTATCCATATTAACTACTTACTCTATTCTCTAGTCCCTACAATTAATAAGTGCTAAGTAATCTTGTAGTGATACGGCTGATAATCCAGAATCTCCCATGATTTACCATCCTCACATGTAGTCTAAAGCAGAAATCAGCAAGGCATGACAGAAGAAATGAAGCTAAATCAGGATTGCTTCGCTGAAAAATTGATATATGTCAATAATAAGATTGCTTAGGAATCTAAAGCAGAGTCAGGAAATCAGCATTAAAAAAGCAAAAAAACGTAGTCAGAATTGCATCTCATACATGGATCCATCCAACTGGAATAAGCGAGCGTTCATGTTGTATTGCAAACACTTCCTCCTCATTCTTAGCCACACACTGTCATTTGGATCACGAAATCAATTTACAGATACTTGGACCTCCAAAAGTAAAATAGGACTTCATGAAAACGAATAAATGGGTCTTTGGAACTCACTGAATTAGAAGTTGACTCCTGTTTGGGTATGATCAAAGTCGTTACATATAGAATACCCTTGTCCTGTACAAACCATGACACATTAATCATATAATCTACTTTGTGAAGATAATTTGGATCTCAGGTGCAGATTTTTGCATCGTGAATCTGAGCAGTGTCAAGTCTACTGCAAACTCAGTGCTGTATTTTAGTGGGCTATTTCTCTGATAAAACAAATTCTGGTCTCCAGGTCTTTCTGGACACACAACTTTGGATGCATCTCCCTTCTCCATCATTTACACAAGTGGAAAATACAAAGAAAGAGAACGTCAATCATAAATTGGATGGAGTAAAAAATTGTAGAAGAATGAAGTAATATTGTCTAGGAAAAAAGGTTCCCTTTCTGGAGATCATAACAAAAAGCCACTGCAACTTCTGAAAAAGAAAATAAAGATGACCAGAAGGATGAGAACGGCTGATGTTTGATGCAGTTACTTCAAAAGTAACCATGAGAACTACTTTTCTGGCGTATTTGGGGCTACAAGAAAGGATTTCTTGTAGCATCGACAAACATGTTAGGAGAAAACTTTGACCGTGAGTTTGGTTCAAAGGCATTTACAGGACACCCCCACCTAAGCCTCCAAAGCTTAAACCATGTTAAATGATGGTAATGAGATTAAGTGTTACTTGTTTTCAAACTAAAGAGTAAATCTTACAAGGAAAGCACCAAGGATGCCACAGGTTTCCAGATCCTTATCTGTGTTTTCCTTGGCAAGTTCAAGGAATTCCTCCATCAGACGTGCTGACTACAACAAAAAACAAGACTTATCAGATACCTGGTAACACAATTTTTGAGGATACTAGAAAACAGCTTGAGCAAAAATATAACAGTCAAATGCTGAGCTTTATAGAAGAAGTCCACTAGAATAGAAGTATCAAACCAATAACCTGAGCATTGTTAGCTTCTTACTATATGTAAATTTTTCCGGGAACTTGAATGTGCAATCTCGCAGTCAGCACCCTTAACACGTAAAAGATGTCTTTCTTGAGTTGAGTCTTCCACGAAGGACAGTGCACGGGAAGGAAATGATTGAGTCACGGAATGAACATGAACATGTTGGCATTTGTAAGCCGTTTCTCTGGAGCAAAAGTGAAGAGCTTCTTAATGGCCGAACTAACGCTAGAAACAGTTGATAAGGGGAGCTGAGACCAGCTTCTTCACTACTGAATAATTGACTATGACCCTATCATTCTAGGAAGACCAAAATTCAATGTGATTTGCTAAACAAGGCAACAACACAGAATCTTGTATCATCAGATAAACTAGAGTCTGTAGAGTTACGCCGTGGTAGCATTTATGAAACGATATTTTAGTCATTTTACAACTTGGCAAAAATCCTACCTTTGATATGTCAGATCCATGTTAACCTGCATCGTAAACAACAATTAGTATGCAATGATCCATGAAAACTATAATTCGAATTTAAAAGTGCTGGGTAGATACAGAATTTGTGGGTGTTAGAATAAAGACACGGCTAGAAACGAATGCATTCAAGGAAAAGTGGGTAACGACATCATGAAAGGTATGAATCGTACATTGTAAAATCATCTATAAACTTCTAAATTCAGAGTAATCATTCGCACTGACAAACTTCCATGCCTCTAACAGCCGATATGGTTCTTGAAGAAATCTTAAGCGGTATAAACTGAATCACATCTACCAATGGCCTTTTCTTACGCAAAGCGATTCCGAAGATGTACTTTGCAGCACAAAATCAATGGCAACGAGACCGAGAATAGTTCACTCCTCTCGCATTCCAAACAACAATGAACTCTTCTACATGGCGTATCGCAAGTCAGCAGCAGCTGCCCTCCTTTTTTGGCTATTCAGGAACAGAATTCTCGGAGAAAGAAACTACCCGTCATCAATGACATGATCAAACACTTGGAGAAATATTTACAGGCACTTCCACTACCAAGACCAGAAAAGAACAACCCCTTCAGACGATTTTGGGAAAAAGCATTCGAGGAAGCTAGGTGCCTCCTATCATGGAATTTGTTTACAAATAAAACGAGATGTCGAGAAGTAATAATGGAACTTCTAAAGTACGGAATGCAGATTTGACTTGCGACAGCATGATCGTCATGCATAGCTTTTTACCTGAGACATGCCAAGAGTACTATACACACATACAGCTGTAAGCAAACAAACAAAACAGAACAGAGCCAAACAACAACCCAACAGACGGAACAAGAAACGAGACGACGACGACCCAAAACGAAGGACCAGGTCCTCCACCATATTCGGAGCAGTTTGGAGGAAAGAGAGAGAGAGCAGCTCGAGACAAGAACACAGAGGTGAGTCCAGCAAGCAGTCAAGCAACATCAAAAGCAAAACAAGAAGCACTGTCCAAACAAAATTCAGTTAACCAAGATGGACAGTTAACAATTGATCTGAAAGCAACGTGATGATTTTCGATAAGAGCGGGGACAAACAAATTCTCACGAGGAGATTCGGAGATAGCGTGAGGCTTACCTGTCGGATGAATTGATCAGCAATTCTATGACAGAAGAGGAGCAAGATCGGGGCGCGAAACACTTATCTCTGTTTTTAACTATTTCTCTCTCTTTTCTGTCTTCCTTTTTGATTTATTATTATTATTATTTTATTTTTTTTGGCGTGCATCCTCTTCTTGCCGTAACCGCACAGGGCACTTATTAAACATACCCAACAAAAAATATTCCTCATGGTTTATTGATAATAGCAAACCTTAAAAAGGACAATTTTAGAACCTACCCATAGGTAGCTAGGTGGTTAGGGCTTAGTCGACCTTAAGGTCTTGACTTCGATTCCCCAACTGGTTGATTACGACTTAAATGAGAGGGCTAGGAGGGTCATGGGTGGTACGGTCCCGTGCTAGTCTCCCTTAAAGTATAGTCATTGGTCTTCGTTGGCTGATGTCCAACGAGAGCCATGAGCACTGTAAGGTATGTTAGGTCGAATCCTTAGTATTAAAAAAAAAAAAAAACACAGTTTTAGATCTAAATTTGTTTGTGGAATTTTTTGTATGACCTATAATGGGTGTGGATTTTTTTTTATCTATATGTTATTTTTTTCAACTGTAAATATATTTGAAAAATTATATTGATAATGAATGTAAACACACACACACATACATACTTGATGGATGCTCCCAATCCTTGTAGCCGAAAATCGATGTAATCTTTACATTGAAGTCAAAACGTTTGATCGTGACATGCCAAGTGCCTCTACTGTGTGGATAAATGGAGGTGGGCCGATGAATACAATTTGACTTATCTTGAAACACCAACTAATTTTATTAAAATGTCAAACGATGCTTTGCTCTTCTACTTTTCACTACTTACTTAATTTAAAATGTAAAACGAATTTGTTTTATGTAAAATTGCACATTCCGTCCTTTAACTTATGTATTTTTCTCAATCAAGTCATGTTGACATCAAAAAATGCCCTAAGTCCTTGACCGTCGACTCAGACTAAAGAAGACCGTGCAGAATGCAATAAATGTAAACTCGCCAACTGTTGAGGGCTTTCGGTTAGCAAGTGTAATTAGTCAACGAAGTGAGTGGTCTTAGCTGATGGAAGATGTAACAAGGAATGACTATTAAGTCTTGGAGCATAGGCGTCCCCAAATGAAGCTGGGTTTAATTACCTGAGGGCCACGACTAACGACTCATGATGAACGGAATGCGATGTAGCTATCTAAATGATGGGGCCAACGATCTTGGATATAATTTGCTTGGGTACGTTGATAGAGCTACGAAGAAGTGAAACTGACATGATCATCAGGTAATGGATGCCACGGACCTCGGAAGCCACTAATAACAGAGGCTGAGCGATGTGGGTTATGACAATCATCGATTAAAGTAATGAGGGACTTCAACGATGATGTTGGACGTGAAGAGTAGCAACCATCCGGTAGGGTGGTTGGGGGTGGTTGTGTCTACGTGTTGATTAATTGTTTGTAAGTACATGTTGCTGAATTTTAGGAATCACGTGGGATGTGTTTGATTTCTTTGTAATCGTTCATAGTAGTCATAAATTTTAGAATTGTAATTTGTGCAAGAGATTGTCAAGCAGTCAATGGATATAAGTCGTTTGATTTTGCTTTCAATTTATCTTTACATTTCAATACACGTTTACACAGCTAAACACGATTGTCTCTAATCTCGGCACTTTTAATTTTCTTATCAATTCCCATTTTAATTCAATGGATTGGATCGAATATTGACCTAAACAGTTCTTATCTAAGACTGCATTAAATTTCATTTATAGAATAACTGGCTCATACTTGGGAAATTGCTCATTCAGTCCTCGCCTCGATTCATATTTCAAATTTTTGTTGGTGGGTTTCATGATCTGAAATCTACCTAAGTAACTACATAAGCGTGGGTCCACATAAAGTAACTACAAGGGTTCGAATAACTGAATATACGAAGAAGAAAACACAAGGGAAAAAAAACACCCACCACAGAAGGAAAAGGGATCAAAGGACTGGAGGAAAATGCAAGTGAATCTGCAACATCAGATTCTCATCTCATCTCATCTCAACGTTGGGGACATGAAGATGAAGATGAAGAAGAAGAGAAGGCCCTCCTTCTCTTATCTCCTTTTCTTTCCTATCCCCATGACCGCGACACAACTTCACGGCACAACATCCGTCGCATTACCAAAGGGAGAAAAGGCAGAGAGATAAAGGAAGGAAATTCGGGAATTGGACCCCCTCCTGCTTCTCCTCTCCTTCATACCTACTGCCTAATACTCCCTCTCTCTGTCTCTGTCTCTCTCTCTCTCTCTTCTTTATTGTATTCCTTCGTCTTGTCTTCAGATCGCCATCCCCACACCACTGAAGAAAGTCTTATCTCCCATTATTCCATCTCCTTTTCACACTCCTCTGAGGCCCATCCGCAGTTTATATTCCACGGTACTCTCTCTCCCTCTCTCTCTTCAATTGCATTCCTCGCAGTGCGTATGTATGTTCACTAGAGCGGAGAAGACGGTGAAATACTTGAGTTTCGTTTAAAGGGGTTCCATCTTATATATATTTCTGGTTAATTCCTTCTTTTGTTAATTATAACCATCGCGTTCCGTTCCGTTCCACTGAGTGTAAAGTGACTCGGTTTCATGCAAAAGAAGGAAACCGCGGTAATTAGTGTGTGGTTAATTTGTTGGTATTGATATCGTCAAATATCCAAGTTTACCGAGAAGTGGTTATCCTATCATTTAATAGTCAAGCCAGTGGTTGGAAAATTTGTCCAATTAGTTCTAAATTTTTTCAATTTTTTTCAAATTTAATTCTAAACATTTGCACAAAATTTAATATAGTCCTATTAATCAATTTTCCACAAGAAGCTAACGTGCCATTCTAATCATTATTGGCCAAACTACGTAGCACACTGCTACGTCCGCTATTTCTGTCGAAAATTTACCAAAATGACTAAATTTGAATTTTGTGAAAAATGGGTTTAGGACTAAATTATCAAAATTAAAAAAGTTTAGGACGTAATTAACATTCATATAATAGGTTTATGACTGATTGGACAATTTTTCCTTCTCTTATGTTTTGAGAATTCTACATGGCATAATATTAAACATGGAGGACATTTTTTAAGAGTCATGTGATGTACATGTTTTTTTCGGTGGGTACGTGAGGCGTAATTTATTGGCAACAAGAAAGGACATACGTCGGAAGTTAGATTAGGCCTTGAATAGTTTTCGGGCTTTGAATACATTTTTGTGGTTGTATTCTATTTATCTAATTGCGAATTCCAATTGTACGACTTTCCTACTTACGAGATATATAATTACATGTTTTGATGAGCATTAAATTAACTAGTATGCTCTCAATCCAGCTACGTATAAGGGAGGGAAGGATTGGGCGCAAAGCATGGCCGGAAAATTCAGCAAGTGCATGTTGCCATGCTGTACAAAGGACTGTTTCCCGGTATGTCCTCTTCCTACTCGCAATCAAATTATATACCCAAAAAAATATGGGTACAGAGAAAAACGAAAAAGAAATGCATGTAAATTTTTACCCCCTTAAAGCGAAATGCCTAATGCATTGTCGTACTAGGCCAAAATTAATTTACTTTTCACAGTAGGAACTTAACTATTAGGTATGATTTTCGTTTCACCAGCCTCCTTCCCTCATTAAGAGTAGTTCTTGATCCACCAATTTTGTTACTCGATTCCTGGTCCGACCTAGAAAGGAGATTCCATCGAGTAGTAATAATTTTTTATTTTTTTTTTCAATTTCATGAACATCATTTTTATTTAGAATATCCACACTCATCAGGTTTGAGATCCTAACCATCGATACTTAGGATTCTTGAGCACTTTCATGCAGCGCCCCCAAGGCAATGTGCTCTCTTTCGGTGATCGAACGTGTTAGGTTAGGTTCATAGAGATGCGTATCATTCAAGCCGGACGAGCGGTGACTGAGGCTTTATCTCTAGAAGCAATGTGAATTGAAGCAGGCTCAACGCCAAAAAGTCTAGCGGAGGACGACAAACGTCTCCCAACTCCCTAAGCTGAAGCCTGTCCCAGATGCCCATACTCAAATTCCATCTATTTCAACTCCTCCTAAATTTTCTCGCATGATGTGCGCTCGTATTCAGACATTTGTGGTAATCAGTGGGGACTTATCCAGACAGGTCAGAACTCCGGCCCTGCTCGTGGATCAACTTGGCCCTTGGGGTCATGGGCGATCGGATTCTATTCCAAGCCAAGTCAAATTGTTTTTTTGTCTTTGATTTGGCTGTCCACATCCCGTTGGCTCATGGCTCTCGTTTAAGCAAACCCCAACCCTATCCGATCCTCGATCGGTCGAAACTTTGAAGAGCATTTCGTTTTCCTTCTGTCCTTTCAAGTCGAGTCTTGACATGACCCTTGCTTGTGACCAGGAGCCAATCCCAATTTCGTCATTTGGTCATCCTATCGTGCCCCCAGATCGAAAGTCAAGGGGCCAGCATTTCATTGGTCTGGACTGAGAATTTTCCATAGATTTCATTAAAGTATTTTCCATAGTGGACTTTGGTTACCGGTGCCCCGGTCTTGGAAGTCCAGTCGGGAGACCACCGTCCCTTTCACACTTTCTTATGACAATATTCAGATGATAATTGAAGAAAGAGACATGGATTGAGTCCGTAGTTCAAACGGCGATGCGTAGTTTACTAGTTTTCCTAGGTTCCGATCAGCCCGAAACACATGCCTTGTCTGCCGTAACTTCTACTTCTTTCCCTCAATCTTCAAGGAGAAGCACGTTTCACGACATGCTTCACATTAGTTTACACAAGGAGCACAAGCAAACCAAGACGATTTGCTCGGATTTTGTCTAGATGAATGTTCAAGACTAGCTCAGCTGATGTTGAATTCAGCTCTAGTTCACTCATACTTGGATTAATATAGTCATGAACTTTATTGAAATGTCTCACATTACCTGATAACGATTTATATACTTTTTATATACACGTAGTCTCCCCCTATTTATAAATTTGTTTTGACTTTCTAACAATGTATTAAAGTCAAATTTTTGCCTCTTTCGTTTGTGCCTCTGCCCAATATTGAAATTTCACGCACAACTCTTGATTGAGTATCCATAATTTTTCTTTTTAAATTTATGAGATTTTAATGCATGGAAGATTAGATATAAAACACATACATATGATCAAGCTCAATTGAGCCACGTTCGAGTTTCTTGATTACTTTTTTGTTATTCGAGTTTTAAGTACATAGTAAGCCAGTCCAATTCTAAATGTCGAAGCTCTGACGGCCAATCAGCTCGGCATGATTGCACCTACGATTTTAGGCTCCTTCTAGGCGTGGTCACGGGGTAAAAATGTTGACCAATTGACATTTACAGGGATTAACGGCGGGCATTTCTTTCTTGACCGTCCTATTTAGTGTGCCTAGCATGTTCATGAACTGATTCACACGAGGGTCAAAAACCAGCAAAGTCGAATCTGAAGTTGGTGATGGGAGCCTGCCTAGTTTTGACAAAACCAACCTTAACGCTTCAATACGCGCTAAACACGCAGCGACTTCAGCTTCTGTTTCATGACCGGCTTCCTCATCTTTTCCGTTCATGAACTTGTTCATTTATAGGTTAATTGATTTATATTTTCATCTTGACAGCCTCTTGGATCCCTCGTTCCCCTTGTCTCCTCTTTCCAAACTTTAATTATTTGGGTTGGCCTCTTCGGTCTATTAAAGAAAGTGGAAAGCGATCAGCCATCCCAATGTGATCTGTTCAACGCGTGACGGCCAATGCCATGATGCATCCTCCCCCTTTGACTTTTTTCCATCGACGCATCCCTGAAGAGTCGAACCCGCGTCTTGGACTGCTTGCTCTAAATTTATTCTAATTTGGGGGTAAATTAGAATATAATTCATAATTAAAAAACCCATCACTTTCTAGAAACATTCAGGATAATTTTAGATCGATTAATATTTTAATTTTGATGATTATTAGTGCCTACTGATTGAATGACCTATTGTACGTCTAGGAAATGGTAGGGCCATCTTTCAAAATTTTTATTCATGTGTGAGAAAGGCTCAATCATGTATCTCTTGAAGTCGCGATGCTTGTTATGGTCAAACGATCACATACGCGAGCTGTCATAAGGATTCCCTTTGAAGGCATTCGATAATTAGAGAAATGTTAGTCATAAAATTTTGTTAATTAATTGTTAAATAGTCGTGTTCTTCGAACACTGGATGAGAAGTCATGAATATATATTTATATAATGAACCCCATGTGGAAGTGATTGTAATGGAAAGTCTGCCAACAAGAGAAAAGGATTTATATAACAAGAATGCAAGTGGAAGACTTCGCAGCGATGGAATAAGGAAATGGAGCTCCTTCAGCTTATGATAATGGTTTTCACATAGCATTACATGTCACGGAGTATAGTTTTGGGTCGCTCTTGCAGTCGCAAGAGAGCATTACAACCGAGTCGGCGACAAAAACCTCTGCCTATGTCGCGGAGATACTACCATAGTTCTGTTCAAGATTTTCGTTTCTCCGTTGAGAATCTACCCCTCTCGTGCTCATCTAACCCATCACAAGCCAACCCAAAGAGACGATGGAAATAAAGAAAATCTTGCGGACCTGATCAACAAAGTAATCATTGCTCGATTAGACCGCAGGCACGGGACAGAGGTCGAGCTGTCTAAGGGGCCCGTGGGTCGGCCACCTCCTCTAGAAATGCAGGGCAGAGGATAGATTTTGGTGGTGGCCGGAGGGTTTTGGTTCTTGTCCGACCTCGGAAGGTAGAGTCTCGCAGACATGGGTGGTTTGGTTCGGTCAAACCCCTGCGATTCCTGCCTTTTCTGTTCATTTTATCCGTTTGTTTATAAGTTTATTAATTCCTAGCTGTACACTTAATCATGGCTCAACGGTTCACGTCTCTTATTTTTCTTCTTCTTTTTTGAATTTTAAATTTTTGGTTTGGCCATTTTGGTCTATTGAAAAAAGAAAGAGGAAAGCTTCATCCAATCTGCTCCGCTTAGGCTTCTAACCACCCTCCTTGTAACACGTGGCAGCCGTGCCCATGATGCGCCCTCCCCTTAGTTGACCTTCTCTCTTCACCGCAGTGTCCGCATCTCAAGGTGCCTCCTCAAATTCATTCCATCCATAGATCATATTAGCATCCCCGTCGGTCGCTCGTAAATAAAATCCATTAATTTTTTTAAAATTCCAAATAATTTGAGATTTGTTGGTATTCTAACATTGATGAACAATATTATTTCATTTACTATCCTAAAATGTTTGATGGCCAATGGCTCTTTTTATAAATGAGAAAATTTTAAATAAAGACTTAAAGCGAAGTCTTTTTTTTCCTACAAAGTAATATTCACAATAGATTTTATCTCAAATGAGAATCTGAAGTGATTAATGTAGTTTCAAATATTAGCTTGAACTCGTCAGTCGGCCAAATCTTTGCTATTTGGCTTGTTTTGACACTAAATTAATGGCAATTTTGTGCAAAATTTGCAAATAGGTAAAGAATGCATAAAACCTTAATAACCAAAAATCCCAAATCGAATTCGGATTAGGGTCTTTGGTGGTTTTTTTCCCCTCCTTTCCTAGGTTCATCGATTTTCCGTCCCAAATCTGGTTCTTGGCTAGATCCAATGGACTTCTTTAACCCTAAAAATTCAATTAAAAATATAGCCCTTGGCTACAATTATTTTGCAGAGGTTGAAGACAAACATAACTTGTTCCCAATTGCAGAATCTGCTCATAAGAATAGGTGCAGCCCAAACTTAGAGCAAAATGCTTGATTGCTGCACGTACTCAATCCATTCGATGGTTTTAACAAGTGGGTTGTACTAACTTATGACCTGCAAATCATAACATATTATATAGTGAAGGACTCCAAACTGCATAAAAAGCTAGAGGATGCGAGGGGGAATTTGTTAAGCAATTAGAAACTTTAGCTAATAGTTTGAACCCCAACAGCATCACAAGCTCCACAATTGGACAATGACTAGCAGGTTGGAAGATATGGAGAAAAACATTTGGCAATTTGGAAGAGTTCATCATGGACAAATCGGGGCCCGGTGATCCGACCGAGGTTAGCTCCCCAAGCCCCGGTCTCCCTAATCCTCCACTCTCCAGCGATTCTTCCAGATCCATTGCATTTTATCCCCGTTCCAGATAATTTGGGATTCATCAATATTCTAACATTGATGATCAGTGCCTGTCAGCTTCTCTGACCTAATATAGCTTTTTAGGAAAATGGTAGGGCCCATCTCCTCCCAATTTCCACTTCCACGGGCGAGACTGAGAGAGTGCTCAATCCCGAATCTGCACGCCTCCAAATCGCAATGTCGATGTCACCGCCGCTTCCACTGCACACCTAGCCCTTCCATATCCAATCGTCGGCTACACCAACGTTTCTACCGGCCAAACAGTTACATTCACGAGCTACCTTCATGATCCCCCCCGAAGCTTTTTTTATTTTATTTGGGGGGTCATTCAATAGTGATAGGATAATTTCTTTTGATAATTTGTCTTCATAATATTCACGAACCCAATTAAATAATTTAAACCTCGTGTAAGAAAAACGCCTATACGGGTTTATGCGGGTCGAGGGGCGAGTGGTCCAAGGTGCCCGTGGGTCAGCCACCCCCGTCTATAAATGCAGTGCGGAAAGATGGGGGCGACAGTAGTTTCTCGTGCGCCGTGGTCTGTTCCCAAAAGGAGAGCTTTTGGTAGTAAGATTTTGTATTGGTTTTGAGTTCTCCTCCGATTTCAGAACCCCGCAGCTTCCGCAGGAATCTCGCATCGAAGGTTCGTCCGGATGCACCCCCTTTTTCACTCTGCAACTGTTCTGCTCTTTTCCTGTGCCGTTTCTGTTCATACCCCTCTCGATCTCTCCGGTCTGTCCAACCAGAACTCGAGTTTTCGATCCTCTTTTTGCCGGTTTCGGGTGCCTTTTCTTTCGTGGCATGTCGGGTTCTCTCGGTCGCGACCGTTGATCCTAAACTGTGGGAGGACTTATGAAGAGGCTCGGTCTCTGATCGATCGTGCCTCGGCAATCTCTGTCGGTGCCTGACGATCAGAGTCCTGAGGATAACCCGATCGCGGCCGGAGTAGCGGCCGGAGTAGTGTTTAACGAAAATCAGAATTATGCGGGGAGAATCCCGTTTTGACTTTTTTTTTTTCCGGTGATGCTCGCAGGAGGAGGACATGGCTAACGACAAGTACGAGGAGGCCATCGCAGAGCTGTCGAAAATTCTCAGGTGCGAACGACGCTCCGTTTTCCGAGCCTGAACTCTCTCTCTCTTCTCTCTCTTTCTCTCCTCTTCGTTATTTTACCTATAAAAGCTGTCCTGAAGCGTCATTTCCGATCTCACGCCTCGCGACACGGAGTTATCTTTGTCCGATCCTGCGAGCCTACTCCCCCCCGCCCCCGACCCACGCGTTTGTAGTAGTTGGGAGCCTTCGCGACGCGGGGCCCACGGTTAGGCCCGTGTGGCGTGGCTTCTTTTGACTTTTTCCGTTCTCTTTTAACGGACGATGGATGGTGACATTCATGGTGACGACGACGACGACGACGATCTGACGGCTTTTTTCGGCGGTTTCTACTTTCTTGGATTTCAGCGACAAGTGCGAGCTCCAGGGCCCCGCCGCCGCGAAGATCAAGCAGATAACGGCGGAGCTGGTGGCTACCAGCAACGGCAACGGGTTCGACCCGCTCGAGAGGATCAAGTCCGGGTTCGTTCGCTTCAAGAAAGAGAAATTCGAGTAAGTAAGAGGCAGGGCGGAAGCATCGTTTCCTCAGTCCCTTCGAATATGCTCAGTTTCTCTCCAATTATTGTTGGTTGTCGCTGGAAAGCAGTTTGTGGACCTTTGAGCATTTTGTTTTGCATAGAATTCTATGAATGACATCTACATGACCTTCAAAAGAAAAGACTTTCACTCGGTTTGTGGACCTCTTTGAGCATCTCATCTGCATGCAATTCAATAAATGACAAGTACATGACCTTGAAAGAAAAAGTCGTCTCTTGAGTAAGAAAATGACACTAAAAGAATACTTAATTACGTCTGTTGAATTGATGCCTGATGGTTTGAGCTTTCTTTTTCCTTATTTTTCAGGAAGAATCCTGCTTTGTATGGCACTCTTGCAAAGGGACAGAGTCCTAAGGTTTGTATTTTGTCGAAATGATTTCTTTTCCTTTTTGATTGTTGCTTTGATGGAATCTCCAACCATGTGACGAGAAAATTTGTATCAGGAGCAATCTAACATATGAGTAATAGAAGGATTGAGGAACTAGTTGAAGTCCTGATCATAAAATAGTTCTCTTTTTTTTTTTTTTTTCTGAGCTATGTTATGTTTAAAATCTATCGAATCATTCCTCGTTACGAGGATGGAAGTCGACTGGTGATAATTTTCGGTCAAGCTTAGCTCATGGGATTTCCATTTCACACATGCGTGTCATGAGTGCAGTTCCTGGTGTTTGCGTGCTCGGACTCGAGGGTGTGCCCGTCGCATATCCTCGACTTCCAACCGGGAGAAGCATTCATGGTGCGAAACATCGCCAACATGGTACCTCCATACGACCAGGTTAGTCCAAAAACTGGAAGTACCTGCCCCCTGTACCTTTCATTCTGTATTGCCTTGGGTTTATCAGTTCTTATTGATTTGCCCGCCAGAGTCGGTAATCCTGATTTTGACTCCTGGGGTTTAACTGTTGCAGAATAAGTACTCCGGAGTGGGGGCGGCCATTGAATATGCGGTCCTGCATCTGAGGGTGAATACAATAAAGAACTGCCTCTCTCTTTTCTTAAAAATCAACTTTATCGTCACTTATACTCTTTGACATCGTCAAAGGATGCTCCTTTATCTTTCTTTTTCTTTACTCTTTTTTTTCTTTAACCAATTTTTTTTTGGGTTTTCCTGTTTGTGGTGGTCGATGATTCTTGGCGTCTGGCCATTCGAGTGTCGCCCACATTTTTTGCTACGCTACCAACCACGAACTAAACGAAGTCGATGACTCCCAAACCCTTTAAAAATAGAGAGATTCCAGCATAATTGCTTTATAGCCTAGACAAGCTGGCTAGGTTGCTTCTCTTTTTTAGCACTTGCATGAAAATCGAAGTTTACCGATTCCTTTTCATAGGCTTTGGAATAAATTTTGTGAAATTGAGGCAGTGACGCGCCTGGACCCATTGAAATTTTACTCACCGTTCCATTTGATGACGTACCAAAGGGGTTGGCATCCAAGAATTTATACACTAATCTATGGATTTCATGTGTATTTTCCTTGTTTCTTCCGCCCTTGCTCCCCCTTCCCGTTGACAATTTTTTTGCAAGGTTTTCTTTATTCCAAGTTTCCGACTCCGTCATGGTTTGTGATTTTGAATAAGAAGTTTGAGAAGTGGGGAATTAATTGTACTTCAGGTGGAGAACATTGTGGTGATCGGACACAGCTGCTGTGGAGGAATAAGGGGCCTCATGTCCATCCCAGACGATGGAGCCACTGCTAGGTAATGCAACTCTATTTTGCTATCCTAGGTGAACTATACAAGTGAACAAACTACATACTTATCCTGACACAAATGTGTTGAAAACGGCTCCTTGATTTGCCAAGTTGCTGCTCAGTGCATTAAATATCAGGATAGGCTTGCTGGATCATGATTTATCAGTTGCTAACTGTGACTATATCTCATTCTTACGAAATGCAAATGGATTCTTCAGTGAGTTCATCGAACATTGGGTTAAGATATGCTCGCCCGCCAAGACCAAGGTGAAATCGGATCACAGCAAATTGACCTTCGCGGAGCAATGCGGACACTGTGAGAAGGTTACTCTCTCTCTCTCTCTCTCTCTCACGCACAGAGATACAGAGTTTGTCAATGATCACTTTATTTATGTCGTTCCAACTTCCATATGATGGAGGTAAACCAAAGTGATTCCTGGAGCTTTAACAAGAGGCGCCTGCCCCCATGGTTGGGATGCAAAAGTTAATAGTTTTTCAGTCAGCTGAAGTCTGAATTATTTATTCGGAAATACGAACTAACCTATTGAAACTCTGTATCAAATTTCTTGAGCCTCTGAAAGAACATTGAACGAACGCATTCCTACCGTGACATGAGTCCTTGGCCTGGATTTTGAAACGCACTTACTGGTGTTCAAACATTCAACAGAGCGATCTGTGAACTTGTGACTCACTCAAGAAAACTGTTTCTTTCGAGTGCAGGAGGCAGTGAACGTGTCGTTAGGCAATCTTCTGACCTATCCTTTCGTGAGAGAGGCCGCAGTGAAGAAAACCATCGCGGTGAAGGGAGCGCATTATGACTTTGTCAAGGGAACGTTCGAGCTCTGGGATCTCGACTTCAAACTCTCGCCGGCTCTCTCTGCATGAGCAGAAGAAGAAGAGATGGATCGATAGGTCTACATGTGTAATCTCCGTATACCTCTATCTGGTCCTCGTTTCTGTAAGTTTTCTCTTTGGTGTGGACGCTGTATATGTCCTCGAGTTGACGAATAAAACACATCTTCATGTAGACGCTAAATTGACGTTTTTCTTGAATCAATCAAGGCTCGAAACGATGAGCCAGAGGTATTTCATGAAAAGAGAGTGCGTCGGTGTTCTTTACCTAAGTTCCATTTCTCCAGGAGTAAGCAGGAATCACATATCGCAAAGACAGGTTGCTGATTTGGGATTTTGATCTTGCCTGATCGACAACGTTCGAGCTCGTTCACGAATTCAGAAAAAAGAACCTCAAGGATCACTTCACGCATTTTCCTGTTCCGACATGGCCGGCGGGTCGAGTCCAAGATTTGGAGCCACTTGTCCAAGGCCCATGCCCCGCACAAATTTTCGATGTAGCCCAGTCCTTTTACACGACTGGCTCGAGAACATCGCTTGAAGCCGTTGATGGCGCATGAACGAGAAAATTGCGAGGATAAAAATAGTGAGTTACAATTAGGGAGAATCGACTTCCCAATCTTTAGCATGAAGTGAGCACACAAGATTACTCAACTATCAAGATTTCACTAGTTATAAGTTAAAAAAATAAAAAATGATATGTATTCTCAAGATGTTAAGTTTGCTAAACAAATCCAAATTTCTGGTAGATTCAAGAAATGGCCAATTCCAAGTATAACCAGTTCAGTTTCTAGTTCTAGTTGTTGAGATTCAGGACTTATAGTGTGGGTTTCAGGTTTTAATCTTTGAATTGACCCACCCTAAAACCAATTAGCTCTAATAAATTACACTGATTTAGCTGTCAAGATAGTGATTTTTTTTTTTAACAGAAAGATAGTGATTGGGTATAATTGAAATGATAAGCATTGGGGTTTGGGCTCAATGACGTTGACACATCGTGCGATGGTGGAGTTTTGCACAACCCAAAACAATCCCTCCGTGGTGGCTCAGTTAGGTAGGCGCTAGACTTCCATTAAGGAGATCTAGTGTTCGAAGCTCCTGCAAGGAACGCAAGTTGCAGGAAAGTTAGTTTTGAGTCTCTTGGCGATTTATTCAGTGGCACGTGTGTGGTTGTTAACGCGTGTTGCCTCAGTGGTTTATCTCCGACTGCTGGCTGTACAGAGTTCCCTGGGTCACAAAAAAAAAGAAAAAAAAACTTCCGTACTGAAATTTGAAATGGTGGAGTTGTGCGACGGTGGGGTTTTTGTCACGACCCTGGCTCAATGACGTTGATGCATCAACGTCACCGTTGCACGACCACTTCGTACTAAAATTTGTCACGACAACTTGGAACTTTGTCGAATGGTCCGCTAATCATTGACCGGACTTCTAAGTTACACTCGACGACCTTATCGACGGATTGGTCTTAGGAAGATGTAAGACCTTAGAATCGATGGCGAACCGGTACAGAAACCAAATGATAACTAAGCCGAAACGAAACTAGAGGTGCCGCCACATCTGGTCGAGAGAGTAACTGTCTATAACGAGGTCCTCCAGTCCCACGTTACTTAGCTCGAAATATCTGTCGCTAGATAACATGGGAGATCCAAGCCAAACGCGGTGATCCCTCATCCACTCCTCACCATCGCTACCTTCACTTCCCGTAAGAAAATTTTCCCTCATCAAGACGTCTCCGACTTCGGCATCGTCAGCACCAGTGTTACTCATTGTGCTCCGACAGGGAGGGAGCCTATCACAGTTACCTGCATTCGAATCGTTGATGGGGTGATGGTGATCGGTGGTTTCCTGTTCTTCTTGAGCTCGATACTCGGGCTTGGGATCGCTTCTCGGGCGTTTGAAATTTCCGGTCCCAAGCTTCTTGAACAAGTGGGTGTTCCAGTGGTTCTTCACTTGGTTGTCCGTCCTACCGGGGACCCTTCCCGCTATCAGTGACCACCTGCATAATAGGCAGTCAATGTGTTCACTCATCGCAATCTTTCATATGATGAAGAACATGTATCGCACCCTAGGCGAGAATTAAAGCAATGTGGATATCTTATTTTGCTATAGGTCTATGCATATTATTATATTTCTTTTGCTAAAATTCGCGTGACGACAAGATTTAGAACAATATAACAAATATAGTCTTAGATCCGCGCAACGTGCTAGCATCGTACTAGTATGAGATAGAAACACACGCAACCTGTTTCCAAGGAGTTTATGGAGTCGGACGATGAGGTCGTCCTCCTCCTCGGAGAATTTGCCGCGCTTCACGGCAGGGCTCAGGTAGTTCAGCCACCTCAATCTGCAGCTCTTCCCATGTCGCTTGAGGCCTATGCCGGCCGAGAAGAGAGAGAGAGAGAGAGAGAGGAGGGAGAGAAAAACATGTGAAATCGGTCACGCAATGCAAAATAGAAGCGTATCAGAATAGCAGCGGGGAGAAGGAGCAAGATGGAACGAAGAATCAACCGGTGAACTTCGGAATGCGGTTCCAGCGACCGGGTCCGTGGACCCTGATGTGGTCGAGCAGGAGCCTGTCTTCTTCCTCTGTCCACAGCCCTTTCCTGTGAAGACTCTCCCCCGCTTCCGCTCCCATACCTCGCGCGCAGAGAGCGAAAAGGCGTGGATCTCTCTTTAGCGGACAGAAACGGAGGGCGGTGGCGACGGGACTTGGGGGAACGAGGGGCGGATATATGGGACTGCCCCCAAAGGAAGCATGCCAGTGCTGGATAGCGACTTAACTTTCCAGTCCTGACGAGGAAACCATTTTGGACTCTCATGTGGATTCCATTTTTGCTCCTCTCGTCATGACTTGACTTGAGCCAACACTGATGTTTTTCGCGACGACCGCACAGTCGCGCAGGCGGAGTTTAAACTCTCCTGTCCCCTTCCCCCACCAGTTGTCACCTCGCCTTTCTTCCCTTCCTCCTCCTCCTACTTCCTCATTAATCACTCAACGTTCAGCGCCGAGTACAATCAATGGCTCTCCATCAATTGCCTGTGTCCACGTACAGTACGATCTCACCACGCAAGACCCGTTGGATATTTCGCCAGTTCCGAAAATCCAAAAGCCATTCTTTTGGGTATGATTTGTGAATTGATTTGATTCTCGGGAAAATTCTGAATAAGGACTCAAAGTAAATCTATTTTTTTTCAAATAATGACCTAAAATAAATCTTGTGTCATATAAAAACTTGAAGTGAACTCATTGTTTTCAAATAAGATGTATTTTGTGTCAAATAAGGCTCCGAAGTGATCAAATTAATCTTTATTGAGAACCTTAATTCATCGGCAGATATTTTCCGGCAATTAAAATAGGGGCAATTTTGTCGAAATTTGTTATTGGAAAAAAAGGAAAAATTATAAATTAATTAAGTTTAGGCTATTCATTTAGATGTTTACATTTTCTTCTTTCTTCTCCCTCGCTGCTCCTCAAGCAAATCATTACCTAGTCATCATCGTGACTCGATTCTCGTTGCTCCTTGCCTTGACCGGTGGAGAATTTGGGTCTCCGTAAACAAAGAAAGAAGCATGTGGTTTTCTTCTTGTTTTTGCGAGAGATGGGTACAAAGAATGGGAAGAACTTCGGTCTTTGACTTTGCAGAGAATGGGTACAAGGAATGGGAAGACTCTAGAAAACCTAGGGCTTTTTTATTTATGCTTTAGGATTTGTTAATTTTCTTTATATTTTTGTTGAACAAAATTGCCCAAACTTCGATCGTTAGAAATGTCACATGAATATTTGGCTGACCAGCAAGCTCAAGTTCTTATTTAGAATTGATTCAATTACTTTGGGTCCTTATTTGAGATAATTGGTCTACTTTAGGTTTTTATCTGACACAAAGTTTATTTCGGGTCATTATTTGAGAAAATTGGTCAACTTCAGGTCCTTATTAGAATTTTCCTTGATTCTTTTCTTTATTAACCCTCTCATTCATTTGTCTATATAGAGAATCTCCATAGGGCAATCACAACATACCTAACATAAGAAAGTTCTTTCTTTTCTTTCATTTTATTTGCTGGTTTTTTAGTGTGACTTTGTTCCCATTCAATCTAGTATTCTGTCTGGAGTAAAGAGAAGATCCAACAAAAACAAAAAAAAAACCGTTACGCTGAATTTCGTGTTTTGAGAAGCGAAATTATTCTTGAGATGGTGTTTGCATATCTCAGCTATTTAATCTTATTTTCCATCTTCTTTTGACAACAGATTTTCCAACGATCTTAAGGACAAGGCGGATCCCCAATAATCAGGTCGCCTTACATATTTGATCTTATTGTCCATCCTCTTTTGACAGCAGATTCTCCAGCAAGTTCTTCACGTGCTGGCTCCTTTAACTCGGGGTGTTTTTTTGTGCATCATCGATAACATTCCACTCCACTCGAACCCCAGAAGATCTTTCGTAAAATCGACTTTAGACGGAGACAAAATGGCTTTGAACGAGAGACAAATCAGGGATGGCTCGTCCTCGAGCGCTGTCGACTGCCGTTTGGACCAGGGCAGTGCGTCCGAGTTGTTGCTTTCAAGCATCTACCCCACACCAAGGTTGCTCGATCCGTCCCTGTCACTTCCCTCTTCTCCGTGCATACGCATTAACTTCCATTTCTCCTGCTGCTCCGTAGTTTAAGAAACATACCTACCGTGAACATCTAGTGTCAGCTAGCACTCGAATGCCTGGTTCGACCAGATTGGTGAAGAAAAATCTATTAGATGATGCACGACAACCTCGGGCCGCTGAGCTATGGAGAAGAGAGAGAAACCTCTCAAGGTCGACTGGTTCTCGTCTAATTGTCGAAACGGGAAAAAAGGTATGTGGATATCAGCTTAACGTTAGCGTACAAATAGTCCACTGTCGAGAAGAAGAGAAGAAGGGGAGATTGATGAATGCAGCTGAGCAGCACCTGTGGTCCACTGTTCGGTGTGAATGTAGTTGATAGAAAATATCGAAGCGTGGTGATCAGAACTGCGCACTGAAATTTGGTAGTTGAGAAATAAATGAGAGGATTGTCGCGAGAGTAATTAGTTCGACGACAAAAACCGTGGCCCCCATAAATTTGGAGTGATCCAGACACGCAGGACAAGGTGCTATTTTTATTGCCTCTACTCATGTGACGAGACTTGCTTAGGTCCGAAACCATCGTAGCTGTGGGTCTCGTAGGTCTCGAATGGCCCGCGATCGTGCGGGGCCATTCATGCCGAATCCAGTCTAGTGGAGCCGGGTTCGGGCGAGTCTTGTTTCAGTCTACACGATTCCGTAAGATGATGACCAACCTTACCTCGCTCGAAACCTTCGAATGATGTAGATTGTGGTGCCCCCCGTCGGCACTGAAATCTGCTGAAAATGATGATGCGAAGATGACCGGTTGAAAAAGAGGATTGGATGATCGCGAAAGATTAGGGGACGAGAGCTTGGCCGGAATGCTAGTATGCAACGGAGAGTGGTGAAGAAGCAGATGAAGTAAATCTGAATTTCTGGCTCGTTTTCAATGCATTAAAGAGTATGGCTTTGAGGTGACCAAAAAGAGAGAAAAGTGAGAGCGAGAGCAGCGAGTAGGTTCACACGTACACAGACAATGAATTCTTCCATTTGGCTTAGAAAACTTGAGCCTGGAAACGACGAGGATGCGATTGACTTAACCAACAACTTGCAGGAAAGAGAAAAGTACATAATATTCGAAGAGGACCAGCCAAGTCCTGGCCAGAAGCCTTCGTCCATTGTGATGTCTTTATCGTCGGCATCGACTAGACACGGACTACTCTGTACTAGAAGCCCACGATGTTTTTTGGAGTACTCTCGTAATTGCAGTGTTAAATTATTGATCCAATTTTCTAGAAATTTCAAGATAAATTTGAACTAGAAAATTCAAGAATAATTCTAGAAGAATCTATGGAATTATCTCTGCAAATGGCAGAGATTTTTGCCTTAAAAAAGTCTATTGTTCAAGAAAAAATTGTAAAAGAAAAATCTAGAAGATGGGCCATAAGTCGGTGGAGTGCCCCTATAAATAGGAAAGGAGGGGGGGAGCATAGAAGACTTGCTGAGCAAAAAGGTAAGCTCCTCTCCTTCCCTTTGTGCTATAATAAACAAAAAATAAAAGTTCCTTTTTGCCCTTGTACTTCTCTTCCACTCTCTTTTACACATTATTTTCGCTCCGTTTGTTTCGCGGAAAATAACTTCCTGAAAATATTTTCCCTGGATTTCCAAAGTGTTCGGTGGACGGAAAATTCATAGTCAAGGAAAATATTTTCCGGTCAACGGAAAATTCTCTCTGACTTTGAGGAAAATGTTTTCCTTTTTGAAAAGAGGAAAACATTTTCCTGGCCTCTCACGCTCGCCCTCGCGCTCCTTTTTCTTCTCATTTTTGCACTCTCGCTTAGGGTTTCGATCTCCTCCTCCTCCTTCGGCGCGACGATGGGCGAAGCATCCCTCATTCTCCGCCCTCCCGCCGCTTCTGCCCGCCTGCTCCGGCCGCGGCACTCCGCTTCCCCGGCGGTTCGAAGCCGCTCGGGAGGATCCGGCTCAAGAGGGAGCACAGCGGCGGCGGAGCTCGCGGCTCGCCGGATCTGCGGCGGAGCTCGCGGCTCGGGTGATGCAGAGGTCGCGGATCTAGCGGCGGAGCTCGCGGCTCGCCGATCCAGGCGAGCTCGAGCTCTGTCGCCAGATCCGGCGAGCTCGGGTGAGATCGGCCGAGCCTCGAGCTCGCCGGATCTGCGCGAGCTCGCGGCTCGGGTGATGCGGAGGTCGCGGATCTAGCGGCGGAGCTCGCGGCTCGCCGATCCAGGGCGAGCTCGAGCTGTCGCCCATCCGGCGAGCTCGGGTGAGATCGGCCGAGCCTCGAGCTCGCGGATCAGCCACCGGGTCTTGGTCGGCCGGCGGGCCATCGTCGGGCGGAAGGAGGTGGCGGCGGAAGGAGGAGGAAGAAGGAGGAGGAAGGAGGCGACGGCAGAGGAAGGAGGAAGAAGGAGGAAGGAGGAAGGAAAAGAAAAGAAAAAATAAAAATTTCGATTTTAAAAATATAAATAATTAAAAAAATCATTTAAAAAAAATATAAATAAATAAAATAATTTTTTTGGTCATTTAAAAATATTAAAATTCAATTTTTGATAAATTTTCCCAAATAATTAAATGAGCTAACGAATGGTGGAAAATATTTTCCATTGAAATTTTAGATTTTGGCCGAACACCGGAAAATAGAGTCATTTTCCCTGGAAAATGACTTCCGAAAATATTTTCCTGAAACATGATATTTTCCGCGAAACGAACGGAGCCTTTCTATTATTACTTTGTCCTTGCCCACTTTGTTCTTAGTTCATTTGCTCTCTTGATAATTCACACATAAAACACACTTGCAGACATATTAAACACACACTTTTGCAAATACCAACAGTGATATCAGAGCTAGGTTTTTGGTTGGTATTGGGCGTCTGTCCTACCTACCCATTCCTAAAACTACCCTTCCAAATACCCACTAACTAAACCATGGCCAACTCTACCTCATCCTCATTTCCCATCCCCATTTTTTTATGGGAAAAAATGACTACATTCTTGATGGCCCAAGACTTATGGGACATTGTGGAAAAATGTTGCAAGGCTCCGCCAGAAGGTGCAAGTGTTTCAAAGGATCAATTACAAAAGGATGCAAGGGCACTATACTTTATCCAGCAAGCACTCTCGGAAACCATATTTTCAAGAATAATTGGAGCAAGAACTGCAAAAGGGGTTTGGGATATACTACGAGAAGAATTTCAAGGATCGGAAAAAGTACGCACTATTCGCCTTCAAATTCTGAGAAGAGATTTTGAGAATTCTAAAATGAAAAATTATGAGACCGTACAAGAATATTGTGGAAAATTAAAGGAACTAGTTAATCGAATGAGAACCTATGGAGATGGGATAATTGATCAAAGGGTTGTTGAGAAAATATTAGTGTCACTTACCAAAAAATACAACTCCATAGTTATAACTATAGAAGGAACTAAGGACTTGACGACCCTATTAGTGAGTGAATTAATTGGCTCTCTAGAAGCACATGAGAAAAGACTAATGGCACAAGATGAAGATTCAGTTGAAAATGCCTTTCAGTCTAAAGTAAATATACGGTCTCATCAATCTAAAAATGGTGGAAGGAGCTCATGGAAAAATAAAAAAGGAGGAAAAACTATAAAAAAGGAAAATTATCCACCTTGTGGTATTTGCAAGAAAACAAATCATTTGGAGAAGGATGGCTGGTTTAAAAATAAAAAACAATGCCGCTTTTGTAAAAGATATGGCCACATAGAAAAAGATTGTCGCTTGAAAACAAATAATCGAGCAAACTATGTAGTAGAAAAGGAAAGTGAAGAGAATACATTCTACGCAGGCCAAGCAGCAAATGGTAATAAAAATGAAACATTGTACATTGATAGTGGGTGTAGCAATCACATGACGGGGGACGAATCTATATTCATTGATATTGATAAGTCAGTGAAATCCGAAGTAAAGTTGGGCAATGGTGCATTAGTAGATGTCAAAGGAAAAGGCACCATCGCCGTGGAAATGAATAAAGGCCCAAAATATATATGTAATGTATATCTAGTCCCTCGTCTTGCACAAAATCTCTTAAATGTGGGACAAATGATACAAAGTGGGTATTCTCTATATTTTAATAGAGATGCCTGCATTATCTATGATAAATATAAAAATGTCATTGCCTCTGTTAAGATGGAAAATAAGAATTTTCCTATTCGATGGAAATATGTCAAAGATATAGCCATGAAAGCTCAACTTGATGATTCATGGCTATGGCATTGAAGATTTGGTCACTTCAATTTTGCTGGGCTAAAAAATCTCCATCAGAAAAATATGATGAGAGACTTTCCAGCTATTTTAGAAATTTCAGATGTTTGTGAAGGCTGTCTTCTTGGAAAACAATAGAGACAATCCTTCCCATCTGGAGGTGCATGGAGAGCTAAGAAGCCATTGGAACTTGTCTACACGGACGTGTGCGGTCTGATGAGGACACCTACGCCTAGTCAAAATAAATATTTCATCCTATTCATTGACGATTATACAAGAATGACATGGGTATACTTTCTTCGAGAAAGATCAGAGGTTTTCTCTATCTTCAGAAAATTCAAGAGCCACGTCGAGAATCAAAGTGACAAAAGAATCAAAGTCCTAAGGAGTGACAGAGGCATAGAATACAATTCAAAGGAGTTTAATAAATTTTGTGAAGATGAAGGAGTCCATCATCAACTAACTGTTGGCTACGCCCCAGAGCATAACGGAGTAGCCGAAAGAAAAAATAGAACCGTCATGGAGATGACAAGGTCCATGCTAAAGGAGAAAGGCCTTTCCAACACTTTTTGGGCAGAAGCAGTTTATATTGCTGTATACCTATTAAATAGGTGTCCAACTAAAGTAGTTCAAAATAAAACTCCAATCGAAGCATGGAGCGGACGGAAGCCTTCAGCAAAGCACCTCAAGGTATTCGGATGCATATGCTACATCCACATCACTGCTCAAAAAAGGAGTAAGCTAGATGAAAAGACAGAAAATGGAATATTCCTTGGCTACAGTGACTGATCAAAAGGCTATTGGGTTTACAACCTAAGAACTAAGAAGCTTATGATTAGTCAAGACGTCGAGTTCGACGAAAATGCTGCATGGAATTGGGAGGACGAGAAAATTGAGAAGAAGTACATCACCTTGCCAGACATACCACCTGCTCAAGAGGAGTCAACATCACAAGAAGAAGGAGAAGTACCGGATTCCACCACTCACGACATAACTCCACCAAGCTCTCCAAGAGTGATGCAAGAAGAATCTACTCCAGAGTCTCCAGTACTAAGGTAAAAGCCCCTAGAAGAATTTATGACACATGCAACTTTGCTATTTTGGAACCAGAAAGCTACGAACAAGCATCCAAAGATGAAGTCTGGATAAAAGCCATGGAGGAAGAGATCAAGATGATCGAGAAAAATGAAACTTGGGAGCTTGTCAATTGACCCGATGACAAAGAGATCATTGGCGTCAAGTGGGTCTACAAGACGAAGCTCAACGCGGATGGATCAATCCAGAAGCACAAAGCAAGGCTTGTGGCAAAAGGATACTTGCAACAACCAGGTATCGACTATACTGAAACTTTTGCCCCTGTCGCTCGCCTTGATACTATTCGAGCACTCATAGCCCTAGCAGCACAAAAAGAATGGAAGATCTATCAACTAGATGTGAAGTCGGCATTTTTAAATGGATATCTTCAAGAAGAAATATATGTGGAACAACCACAAGGCTTTACTGTAATAGGCCAAGAAGAAAAAGTTCTCAAACTCAAAAAAGCCTTGTATGGGTTAAAACAAGCACCACGTGCGTGGTATAGTAGAATCGATGAGTACTTCATCAAGCAAGGATTCAGGAGGAGTATGAGTGAGCCGACACTCTACATCAAGACCCAAGGTAAGTCCGACACTCTCATTGTCTCTCTATATGTAGATGATCTCATATATATAGGAAATAATGAGACAATGATCCAAGAATTCAAAAAAGAAATGATGAAGACTTTTGAGATGACGGACTTGGGCTTGATGCATTACTTCCTTGGCATCTAGATTGACCAAAACGAAGGAGTGTTTATCTCGCAGAAAAAATATACCAAGAATCTTTTAAAGAAATTCAAGATGAACTTTTGCAAAGCAGTTTCAACTCCGCTCATGACAAATGAGAAACTATTGAAAGAAGATGGAGCAAAAAAAGCTGATGCCTCCCTCTACAGAAGTCTGATTGGTAGTATGCTATATCTCATTACTACACGACCGAATATTATGTATGCAACAAGTCTACTATCACGGTTTATGCAGAGTCCAAGCCAAATTCATTTTGCAGCAGCCAAGAGAATTCTAAGATACTTACGAGGAACCACTGATTATGGAATTTGGTATCAACCTAGTGTAATAACTAAGTTGATCGGTTATACTAATAGCGATTGGGCAGGATCATCTGATGACAGGAGGAGCACCACTGGTTATGCATTCATATTAGGTTCTGGAATGTTTTCATGGATATCTAAAAAACAAGACTCAGTGGCACAGTCTATTGCAAAAGCTGAATACATCGCAGCTGCTATGACCGCCGGTCAAGCAATATGGTTTCAAAAAATTCTAGAAGACATTAGAGAAGCACAGATGGAATCAACTCCAATACTTTGCGACAATAAGTCTGCAATTGCTATATCAAAGAATTCGAAGAACCAAACATATCAACATCAAATATCACTTCATACGAGAGGCGCAAAATAACAAAGAGATCAAGCTGAAATATTGCAAAACCGAGGAACAAGTAGCGGACATCTTCACTAAAGCACTATCGCGAGCCAAGTTTGAGACATTGCGGGAAATGCTTAGAGTAACACAAAATTGGATCAATGAGGAGTGTTAAATTATTGATCCAATTTTCTAGAAATTTCAAGATAAATTTGAACTAGAAAATTCAAGAATAATTCTAGAAGAATCTATGGAATTATCTCTGCAAATGGTAGAGATTTTTGCCTTAAAAAAGTCTATTGTTCAAGAAAAAATTGTAAAAGAAAAATCTAGAATATGGGCCATAAGTCGGTGGAGTGTCCCTATAAATAGGAAAGGAAGGGGGGAGCGTAGAAGACTTGCAGAGCAAAAAGGTAAGCTCCTCCCCTTCCCTTTGTACTATAATAAAATAAAAGTTCATTTTTTTTCCTTGTACTTCTTTTCCACTCTCTTTTACACATTTCTATTATTACTTTGTCCTTGCCCACTTTGTTCTTAGTTCATTTGCTCTCTTGATAATTCACATATAAAACACACTTGCACACACATTAAACACACGCTTTCACAAATACCAACGTGCAGAAACTCTTCCCAGAGTGATTGTTAGTTTATTTCTTATGATTTCATGAATATCAGATGTTTCTTGATGAAATAAGTTGGTGTGGCTTCTTCATCCTTGTGGGAGGTGAGAGTTATCTCTTCAAGCTTTATGTGTAACACCATGGACAAAGCCAGGTAAATGAAAGTTGCCGTCGGTAGTCTGTCTAGCTTATCTCGACAGTTAAAAGCTGTTGAAAATTTTCATCTGACACAAGGATTCAACTCAGCAATCAGAAGCGACCTGGATGCTACAGATATTGCCAGAAACGAATTGCAATGTTGAATATGTAAGAGTTTTCTTTAGAAATTACAAGGAATACGATCCAGATCAGACTGCGAGACGCCTAAATTAAAGTGAATGGATCAATCTAACAAAGACTAAGAAATCATGATAATGGCACACACCTTTTTTTCTATCACTGACATAAAATTCTCACGCTACAGAATCAACATATACAGTTTTTTACACACTGACAAGCGCCATAGTAGCTCCCAGCATTCCAGGAGACTGGAGAAAAAAGCGTGACAAATAGGACTTGAGCAGAGCACAAGAAGGAAGGTCCTGCATCGGAGCAGAAACAGAACACCTATACCAATATAAGCACCGGAAGGGGTCATTTACAAATCTAAGAGATGGAGAACCTTCTCCTTCGCGGCTTCGTAATATCCACCAGGTCGTCGATGTTGGAAGCGTCTTTCGACCCTTGGCGGAATGGGTTCAACTTGCCGAGTGTCTTGGTCATCGAAGAGAAGAAGGTAGTCTTTTTGGCGCCTCCCTTGGAAGACGTCGTTCCTTGGCTCTTGGGGTTCTGCATATCGGAGATGCTTTTCTTCATCATCATTAGCTCGGACCTTAAGGTTTCGTTTTCCCTGACCAACGACACATCAGCCAGCACTTGGCTCCTCGTTGCCATGGGATCACGTACGTCGCCGTTGTCCATTCCGCTCCTGAGCTTCAGCTGGTCATTGTAGAGCGCGTGCAGAACGATTTGTGCAGGAAACCGCTTGTTCTGCGAGGCATGAAGCCGAGCTTCGTGCGACAGTTTCAGTGGATCCATCACGCTGCATGCTTTCTCTCGCTCTACCTCGTCAAGGTTTGGATGGGCCTGCAAATTCGGTATTGCTCACTGTCAAATAACACGTTAATCATGATGAAATCTGTTCAATCCCTAAGCCCAACACCAACGCAACTCCAGAAAGTTCATTTGGATTTGCATTTCATGTTGCTTAATTTAAATCTATTTTGATCTTTTTAAATCCGGAACATTTGAAACTAACATAGAATGCAAAGTTTAACACGTCAATCCACATATAAATTTTTGATAACCTTTTAAAATTTGAAAAAGATTTTGAATTTTGATGAGAAAGCAAAAAAAAGTACCTCTAAAATTGCCGACCGCTATTCAATACTGTATTGCTTACCTTCAAGTATATATCAATTGCTCGGTACAGATCGTCATCGACTTTTCTGGCTGCCTTAGGCATGAGAGTCGCGATCGCATTGAACTTCGAGATGCTGAGTTCACTGTCTATTGCAATTTCTCCTAAATATGCATCGACCATCTTGACGACTCTCTCTGTTGGTGCGGAGCAAACCTCCTGGAAGTCCCCACTGAACACAGCCACACTCTTTTCCTTTTCCACAAAAGCCGAAATGATTCTCCTAACACTCTCCAGATCAAAGAGCCGCTCGCCATCATAACTGAATGACAAAATGAGAAGATCATCCACCGTCACATGCTCTAAAATTGAAGAGACCCGTTTCTCAAGCTCTTTCTTGCAATTAATTGAGGCTTTAAGAAAGACAGCAGCTCGGAGAAGGCAGCAAAGGAAGTTAATGGGAAAAGAAACTTTCTCTGGGGGTAAAAGCATGACTATAGATTCAAGTAACTTGCGCTGCTGATCTAGACCATGGGAGCTGTTGATATCCGATGACTTGGTCCAGATGCCAGAATGGTCTCGTACAAGACCTGGGAGAGATCTTTCTGCATATGTGACAATAGCCATGGCCAGGAAACAGGCCTTCGCACCTCTTTGTTGCATTGCAGCAATGATTTTTCCAAAGAACACAACATTTAACACTGATAGCTCAACTGTCCACCAGTTTGAAGGAGACCGGCTTGGAAAGATCACCTCTTTACATACCTGCAATCGCAACCACAGTCGCATTAAACATCTGTTAGTGTTCCTTATCCAAAGCATTCAAATTGCATGGCGAAGCAACTGTAAACTCAATCTTTACCTTGGCACTTGCCACGTCGAGACATCTTTGGACAATCTTAAGGTCCTCTGCCATGGGAAGAAGATCTTCACATGACTTCAAAACAAGAATCGTGCCAGACAGGCTCGAGAAGGCCACCTGAACAAGGAAGTCCTCAGTACGGCCTGCAAGGTTGTTGTCACAATACTGGTCTGTCATTTCTAGGTACTCTGCAGCACAATGAAGAGCGGCAACGTTTTTCACTGTGATCTCGAAGTCAATGTTGTAGCAGAAGTTTGCCGCTTTCTCAAATATCTCTGGGCCTCCAGGGAAGTCGGACAGATCGATCCTGGTGAGGTCTGCTTCCTTTGACTCCATCACCATCTTCCTCATGTAGTTGCTCTTTGCCACTAGCATGAACTGCCAACAAGCAATTGAATTTGATATTCACTTGCAGTCTCTAGATTAATCCACAAGATGACCTTGAACTCAATACTCACGTCATACCTTATGGAGAGAGAAATTTGCTTTGCCTACTTTGACGTCAACATCAGTCGGAAATTTTTAGAAAGAAGCCTGCGTGAAATGAACAATTCTCCAAATCAGTAACTTAAACACAGAAAATTCGGGTAGGCAAAGCATGAAATCATCATAGGAGCATGATTACCATTGACTGGTCCTCTCCGTGGCAATATAGTTCCCACCATTGCTCTTCACATGAGAAGCCATCACTCAGATCAATCTCTTACTCAGGAAGAGTTTTATGTTGAGAGTCTGAGCTTTTCGGGCATTTGACCAAGCACAAGGGTGCTCCTCGATCCAAGTTGAGTTGAGCTCACTTGTGCTGCCTCACCCTGGCTGGCAATTAGTAACCAGAAAGATTGAACTTTAAGGTTAGTCAACTACGACGGTATTCAGTTAAAACGCGGAAAAAAAGAACCAAAATCTTGCGGAATCAGGCTCTTCTATTGCTAACAAAACAATCATTTTGTAACCTGGAATAACTAGAAATTGCAGAATATAGAAGCCATTAGTCTACAATCATCACCTTCACAGCTCGTTTGGTGATTTATAATAATCGTCGTCATAAGCTAGCCCGTTTTTCATTAGCTACGACTCATACAAGGATGCCAAATAAAGGGTTCTGCAATAATATTCTCTAAGAATCCCAGAAAAAATCCACAGAGTTTTCTTTTGTTCTCCAAATTTGCTAATCTATTAATGAAGAAACGACAACCTAATCTACGATCATGCCATAAAAATAAAATTTCTGACCCAAAACGACCAGCTAGATGATACAGGGCCAAAGTATCAAATTTCGTTCCTTAGCTGGGTTGATAAAGATCTTGGTTAACATTAGGTAAAGAGAGAAGCGACATTGCCATGATAGGGGAAAGACTGAAGAATAAGATTCGTACCCTGCTCTTCCAAGTTCCTCTGTTCCTTTCTCGAGCTACTTCTGAACCCTGTTTTGATCAGGTTTACTTTTCTTTTCTTTTTTTCTCGTGGATGAGAATATCGAGAGCCTCTAGATGGGAACTTATACAGAATGGCTTCATGCAAGATTCAGCAAAAGTCCCGCTCAGTCAGCCAAACAAAAGTGGACCCTCTTGATCTAGTAATAAGCTGATTTCAGACACCAAAGTCCGCGTGCTCTCTCGAGCGTTTTTGTAATTTTCCCTTCTTTTGGAGTCCCCGCTCTGCTTCGAGGGAAGAAAACAAATGTTGGACAAGATAAGGCTTCCCGATCGGGTCGGGGTCCCACAGCAATCGGCCCCCCGTCGCTGTCGGCGAATGAGTTACTCCCACGTGGCATTCCCGCCGCCAGGTCATCCACTCTCTCCTCCCTCTGGTTGGAGTTAATAGATTGGTTTCGTTACACAGCGGATCCATGTGGATTGAATTGGGTAAGCTTCCGTCCATCTCATGGGACTAGTCACCATCGACCAATTTGGAAGTCCATGAGAAGGACGATTTGAGGATTTGGGAGTTTATTTAGTAGTAATGATTTGGTTCTTTAGGGCGTGCATGGTTGTGTTTATTTTTTCTGTTTATGAATAAAAATTTCAGAAACACGTTTATTTGCGTTTTTGTTCAAAATCTATTTTTTTTGTTCCCGAAACAAAATTGGAATGAAAATAAGAAACAAAAAAAAGTTATTCTTTTGTTCCATAAACACTTTTGAAGAACAAATTTTCTCTCTCATCTCTTTTCTTCTCTTTTTTCTTCTTCTTCTTTTTTTCTTCTTTTTTCTTTGGCCGTTCGCCGGCCTCGACCATGGTCGGCAACCGGCTGATGAGGGTCGGCAGTCTCGCCCGGCCACACGCGAGGCCGAGTGTCGCCAACCCCGGCGAGGCTCGGTGAGCTTGGCTAGATCGAGCCGCCTAGATCCGGCGAGGCCGAGCCTCGTCGGTGGCCGGGCGAGCTCGGTCTCGCCATGGCTAGGCGAGGCCGCCGGCCCTCATCGACTAGTCACCGACCATGGCCAAGGCCGGCGACCGGGTAAAAGAAAAAAAAAAGAAAAAAGAAAAGAAAAATATTAAAAAATTAAAAGAAACAAAAAAAGAATACAAATTTATCAAACGTGTTTCTATTAATTTTTTATTCCCGAACAAATTTATCAAACGCGTCTTTCTAATAAAAATTGTTCCCCGGAAGAGAAATAATTTTTTCTATTTTTGTTTCTCGGAATAATTTTGAACGAAATATAAACAAACGCACCTTTAGTCACTTACATGCACATCATTTTTTTATTTATTTATCAAAAACTATCATGTTTTGCATAATTCAACTTCAAAAGAGTCACGTACATGAGTTGGTGTGTTTCTTATATAAAGAGTCTCATTTCTAGTGATAATTGCATTAATAGATCTTTTCTGAATAGAGAAATAATACAAATAATTCAATGTTGTCACTATACCTCATATTTATTTATTGTGATCTTTACATTATTAGTAAATTTTCAATAAAGTCATTCCATTTGCTCAAACACCAAATCAAACGTTATTTAATTACATGAATTGTTATATGTTGAGCTGAATTTTTTTAATATGAGGAGTCAACATGTCAATATTTTCATCCACCTACTTTAGAAAGGGAAAAAAAAATTGTGGCGTTAATATACATCATTAGATGATGTGGATCATTATATCTTGATATGATATGATATATTGATTGGATTATCCACATGTAACTTCTTCTTCTTCTTTTTTATTGTTCACCGTTCAAACTCAACGAATTGAAAGTCACACCACCACATTCCACTAACTCAAACGGCACGGAACATTTTTATGTACTCTAAAGACTAAATTGAACATTTAGTAATAGTTTGGAAGCCGCATTAAACAAATTAGAAGTTCACGGACGACACTACGCAATGGGCCAAGGTTGGGGGACATTTAAATCATTTTTCACTTCTAAATCATGTATGAAAAATCAAAATGTCGATTTTAGCGGTCTGAATGGAAATATCCAATTTGTTGCTGATCAACAGCAATAAACAAGCCGCATATTAATACACAAAAGAAGGAATAGGAAGAGAGCAGGCGAAGAAAATAGATATGTTATCATTTCATACATCATCGGTAGGCAACAGATAAGCACCCAACTTCACGACAAAGAGAGAACACCATTGTTAATGGGGCTTTGGATGGGAGTTTTCGTCCACAACCACCATTTGGTAGCCCAATAGATGGAAGTGAACTGGACAGAGAGAGAGAGAGAGAGAGGGAGATAAAGAAGACTTTGGACCTAAGTGCAACTTGAACTTATACACCAAAGTCTAGTCCCTTTCGCTAGACCCCAAAAATGGGACAAACCTTGAATTTGTGGATGTCATGGAGACATACTTTCCGGTCATTCCTAATCGATGTCCCCAGTTTTGGACGCATGCACATGGTACATGTGCAGAGACACATATCTTCCTTCCTTTACTGATTACTACACCAGATAAGGTGGATAAGAATCTGTCGCCAACACAATCATTCTCAACGGAATCCATCTAGATATGTAAAAGACATAATCGGGCGGGCCTAAGAATAGCTTTAGTGAGAGACGTGAGGTCGCAATGGGACATGGTAAAAACTCATCAGATAGATTTATATGACGCACTTGTCTAATCAGTGGCTTGCGGTTTCTCGGTGAATTCGTAGGGTAATTTCTCCAACTGATCTCTCTTACCACGACCATTGGATTGACGTGAAAATGAACAAGAATCGGTCTGGGTGTGGCGTTGCCTCGGGCACCCTTTGATTGGTGTGGGCTTTTGACGGACATGAAGTTTGTTGTTTTTTTTTTTTTTTTAATTGGGCTAAGCCCAAAGAAAGATGTGAGATTCAGCTCATGTTCTAAAAGCCCAGATTAGCTTCGTTACTTCCCTGGCTTCTTCAGGATGGCCGCCCGGCCAGACTTTAGAGGAGGGTTCGAAACTTATGGGGAACAAAATCTTACTCATTGAATCCCTGAATTTGCTCCGTTGTTCGACGAGGTCCCCGAATTTGTAATCCGCGTAACCAAATCATTGAACCAGTGGAGAAATATGTCGAATCAAGGCCATCTATCTCGAGCTCCAGCGAATTCAAGCTTGTGTCGATTGGTTTTTGATTAAAAGCCTGATGTGGATATCATTAATACCCCTCGCGCATTTGAAAGCAAATGAAAATAAGTTTAATTGTATCTTTTATTATCGTCCTTGTATTTGGGTCCTTGCAAATTCATAGTCCACTATGATGATGACTGTTGATTGTAAACGTTCCTTGTTCATACAGATGTTAGAGATTTAGGTTATCTATCAGAACGATTCTAAATGAAAGTTGAGAATAAAAACACTCTATCATCAAGTTTTGTATCAATATGGAAGGGGGCGTGAATAAATGAGATAGAAAGGGTATAACTTTATGAGAATTGTGTATGTATAAAGCGTGACAACCCTAAAGAACTAGCTAGTTATGAGCAAATTTAATATGTTACTTTTATAAAGGCAAGCTTTTTTTTGGAGGAGTGGCGTGATGATTTTAGGTGAGCCAACTCTTCTTGGACTTTTTTAATGTATTGTATTTGTTTGAATATTGTGTCAAATTAGTAACTAGTGGTGTTAATATGAAGAAGCATATGTATAATTATTAAACACGTTATAAGGAAAATTATAAAAATTTTGTTGAGCTTCTACTTGCTATTAATTTGAAGATAAAATTAAAAAGGATTGTGTGATGGTTACATTCTGGGGCGTCACAAGTAGTCATTTCCTTTCCTAATCCCTGGAAGTACGCACACATCTTCGAGATTTCGATTATCATGTAGAAGTGATTAATTAGGTTACTCACAATGGCATCTTATCATTATGACTTTAACCCAAATTCATGACTAGCTAGCTGGTTACACGGTGCATGCACAATTATTAAGGTCATGTGGAGAATCTCTTCTACATGTGAAATCACAGTATCCCATCTTGAAAATTTATCAAATTACCTCACAACTTGATTAATTAACCAAGGCTTGTCCAATCTGAGGTATAGATGGATGCCCTTTTCTTGTTTAATCACATTATTAGGGGAGAGTTGTCCTTTGCGATATTGGCACATTGCATTAAGCCATTCTTTTTTAATGACCAAGACCTGTCCTGTCTTGAGGCATAGACGGATGCTCTTCTTTAATCAAGTCTTTATTAAGTGGATTAATATAACTTACTACCCAAAAGTTTATGTCTCTAGCTAATTCTTAAATGTTTTTTTCTATTCTATTCCATCCTTTCGTCAATTATGTGGGCTTTCCCATTACCTTCTTTTGTTTTGTGCTCAAACGCCATACTAACGGGGGGTGCATCTCCAATCGGTGGGATCTTTCGGGAGGAAATCTATCTGCCTTTAACTTCTGTTTATGACTTCCCCTTCAAAATTTGAAATGTTTATCTATGTGTGTGTACATTATAAGTGATATCCACATGTGTAACTTTCCAATAAGAAGACTGGGCAAGAGGAAATCATGACCACAAAAGAGTGAAGGGTGTGCTTAAGTGATCACCGTAATTATATCCCTCACTTAAGCCTTGGGTTCAAATCACCGTTTTTTCTTTTAAATCAAATGGATTAATTGAAGCGTCATTTGTAATATGGATGCGCTAAATAAAACTTTTGTAAGTATAAGCCTAGTTGTCAATAGTAATTACTTGATGTGTATGGGATGAGGAAACTGCCACAACTAATAAAGATTAAATAATTCTGAAAGAGTCACGGACAGTCATGAGGTGAATTTTATATATATGTAGATTTGTTTGATAATCAAAGGGAAATCAGAGAATATTCACCATGATACCTGTTAATTGCAAGTCGAACTAGAAAACACTATTAAGTTGTATTTCTTTCGCTTGGCAGAGAACATTTGATATAAAACTTTATTTAACTGCAAGTTGAACTAACATTATAAGTTTTTTTTTTTTTTTTCGTTCCCTCCATCCATGTGTCCTAGAGGAATCTCTCTCTCTCTCTCTACCATCACTCCTATAAATGTCGTGCTCAATCAAACGAACCCTCCAACATTATCGGCATTCCCTCTTCCTAAAGAAATGAGTGAGATCAGCTTTAACAAAATGTCTCTCTTCGCCCTCTTCCTCATCCTGCTGTTTTCACTCCATGTTAGTTTTCTCAAGCTCTCTCGCCTCCCCTTCTACACACCATAATAATCACGGCTCATCCTATCTTTGAAGTTCACATGCATTAACATTTACAGTTCTTTGATCGTGTTTGTGTTCCTACGTATTTTGAAAAGAAGCATGTGAAACACGAGCCATGAAGTGACAAGACATATAAAATGCTTGAATACATAGGAGGTTCATGCTTACGCTTATTTCTATAACGTAGTGTTAGTGTCAATTACTTGTCTAAGCTAGACATGAAGCATTAACAAAGAAAAAATGGACAGTATTATCATTTAGATTGTGGGCATTACTTAAGGATTTGTCATGAATATTTATCATGCTATCCATTTCATTTGTAAAAATTGATTTCATTCTTGTTATCTTACGGGTATAGTTTCTTGTTACTTTGCTTACGAACATTTGCATGTTCGCTACAGTTTCAATAATGTCCCATTTATACTGCAGGGATATTATACTCAATCTGTTTGGTATCCTACTACAATTGAGTCGTAGCCTTGTTGTCTTATAACTGAGTTGTGAATTGCATTTTAGGGCTACAGCATTTTTAAACTAGATGAAACATCCTAGCTCGGTTGCGTCATGCTAACTTTTTAGTCACTCACTGATTTTCTCTTTCATCCCACTATAGGTTGTTTCCACCACGGCTGGAACCACCACCGACGCGGACTCCCTTGTCAGCGATGCCAACTCAATCCCTCCCAAGGAATACCTTGTCCATTACTGGAACGAACAAATCACCAACACCCTCGCCGTACCACCACTGCTTATATCCAAAGTGTCACCCTTAACTACTGCAGAAACGGCCCTTTTTGCCCAGCTTGTTGCTAAAGATGCTCTATCCGACCACCTCCTATCTTTCTGCAAGGCAGCACAACTGCTTTGCTTCCCGGACTTATCATCCCATCAAGTTGGCAAGGACGGTCGTGTTTTCTACGATTTCATTAACGGTGTCACAACACTGGCCGGTGGCATGAACGTGAACAAAGGCGTGGAGCCAGGGAAATACTTTCAGGAGTCGACGCTGAGGAGCGGGAATGTGATCCGCATGCCGGATCTTCGTTCCAAAACTCCCGAAAGGTCATTTTTGCCACGCAGTATTTCCTCTGGATTACCGTTCTCGACCTCGAAGCTTGCCGAGCTGAAGCAAATCTTCCATGCTGGGGACGATTCGACTATGGAGAAGATAATGGTACACACACTTAGCCTATGCGAGAAAGCACCGATACGAGGTGAGACCAAGCGATGTGTTAGTTCTGTTGAGGACATGATAGACTTTGCCACCTCAATACTAGGCCACGACATCAAGCTTCATTCCACGAAGAGCGACGAAGGGTCAAAGCATGATATCTTGATTGGACGAGTGAAAAGGATAGGTGGGAGTAAATTGAGTGTGCCTGTGGCATGTCACGATAGTCTATTTCCTTACATGGTTTATAACTGTCATGCGGTTCCAACACTCCATGTTTACGAGGTAGATATACTGGATCCCGTGTCCAAGGCCAAGATCAACAACGGCGTCGCAGTCTGTCATATGGACACGTCGGCTTGGAATCCGAACCACGAGGCATTTATTGCGCTCGGGTCGGGCCCTGGTCGGATCGAGGCCTGCCACTGGATATATGGGGAATATGCGGTCTGGACTAGGGCTAATTAGTAATGGAAAAAAGTTGAAGTGTACGCCGAATTGAATAATACAGGTTGGACCTAGAGGCCGAGAAAAATTAGCCGATAGCTCCATCGCAGGTCATCATTTGATTGAAAGTATTATCTAATATGGTATTTGCTGTCTAATACACACGACTGTGATCGTGTGTGTGTCAGTGTAAATGTCAAGTGTTTGTGTGACTTTGATCTAGCGTTTGTAATTATTGTGGCATGCATGTGAAAAAGTTTGTCATGTGAAGTACTTACTATTACCCATCTCCTTCCAAACAGAACTTGATTCCATGTCCCAAACTGTAATTAGAAGAGATTAATGGACATAGAGTGAAGCACCTCACTGATCAATATCGCTTGATTCGAGATGTGCAAATACCATTTGCTAATTGTTTTCATTGAATTTGTAACACAGAGCTACTTCTAATCATTTTTGCAAATTTTTTCATGTCTAACATCAGCATAATTTGATAACTCAAGAAGAAGGCTATATCAAGACTGAAAATTCTTTTTTGTCCCAGTTATTAGCCTCTATTGCCATTATGGATCACGTGATCTACTAATTGAAGTTCTTTTCTTTTCTTTTTTCCCCTTCGATGAGTATATACGACCAAAGTTCAATAGCTTAGAAGAAGATTAAGCGAGTGGCACTCCTCAATGGATTAACTCACTGGTCAAGTCTTTGATTTAAGTTCGGTAGCTCAGGTTTAAATCAGAACATTGTCGCCTCAAAATAACGTCGGGAACAGCAACTTCAACCGATGCACTTAGGCAAAGCTTTTGCATGCAGTGTAGAGATTAGCCAAGACGAGTTCGGATAGGCCGTCGTCGCCGAGGAACAAAGAGAAAACGGAAAAGGCTTGCGTCCACACGAATGTTCCAAGATCTTGCTGTCGGCGATATGAAAAACAACCCTTGGGCCAGCGTAGTCGAATGGCCCATGACCATTCATTCGATCGACCCTTTGATTATTCATGAAGGGACCCGTCATGGGTCCAGTTGAAGAAATCATCCAACACCCGGGGCCGACCAGCATTTTTTCTCATTTACGATCCAAGGTTCGTTGAATGGGCAGTGGCAATTCCAGGTTTCTTCAATGCCAATTTTGTCCTTGGGAAGGCCATCGAGACACGCTCACCAATTGCATCTTAACCCACTTATCAATCATTCAGGTGATGCGCATGGTAAATTGAGCTTGGTTTGCCTCCTATTTGGGGGCAAATAGATATCCATGAGGAACATCAGTCTAGATATGGTTTGCTAGACTCTTAGTTGCTTATTGATTTTATCCTTTGTCGTTGGAGAATGACGATGTTCAGTTGCAATGACTTTGTGCGATATCGAAACAAATTATACACACTATGATCGAACCAACTCACTATTGAATTTGATTATCTAGGCAAATTCAAATGGTGGGACCTATGTCGAAAGTTACCGTGCACCTATTGTTCTAGATCATTCGAGAAAAAGTTGATCGTGAACTAAACGGCTGCTGGCTTCATAAACTAGTCTGGAGCTTGCCACCATTACTTAACAAATGGATAAAAAAAGGGAGTACAATTAAGGCACCATTTGTTTCATGGAAAATATTATATTTTTGGAAAATATTTTTCTAGGAAGTCATTTTTTGGAAAAATGATTTCAGTGTTTAGCTAAAATCTGAAAAATATTTTCCATTAGTTGAAAACGACAATATGATTTTTAAGCATTAGTGACTTGCGCAGGGGTGGCTGACGGAACCAGGCATGGACACCATGATCTTAAGTTCGGTATTGATGGACCCGGGCCAAAGGGCTAGTGCCTCGAGTTGGGGCGCTCCCGGATGTGGGGAACCGAACATGGGCTTCTAAATCCTAGGCCCGACCTCAATGGACCTAAGCTCAAATGCAAGGAATCCAGGCAAAAGCATTGAGGTTTTGAGCTCGAGTATTAGGGACCCAAGCATGAACATTGGGGTCTTGAGCCAAAGCCTAGTCTTGATGGACTCGAGCCTAAGTGTTGGGGACTCAGGCACGAAAGCCAAAAAGTAAAAATAATATTTCTTCAAAAAATATTTTTCACGAAACAAATGAAGCCTAAGAATACCAACGTCATCCTACAAACTCGATATATCAACCGATGCCTATTTTGTACTTTACATTGATAATTGCATGGGAACGGATTACATAAGGATCGCCACGCGTTCACGAGCTCCCTTACGGTTCTTTAATAGGATGTTCCGTCCTTGTCGTTCCCAATAATGCATTATTAGCGTGAAAGAGAAGGATCACCAAAATGTGCATGGGACTAGAACTTTGCCGTTGCATGGAAACAAGAGCATTAGCGGCTAAACGCGTCAACGCATCTGCATTGAGAGCCACGTACGAGCCAACAAGACGACGCCTCCTAGGCCGAAAACGCGGCATCCTCGAGAGCAGCCGTCCATGGATGTGGGAGCTGGCAGCTTCGCCGAGAGAGAGTAATGACTCATTTGAGATGAGGTCTAGGAATTCCATTTCTCCATCTTTTACGAGTTACCTACTCTCCATCCAGCCTTTCCTAACTATTTCTTGGGCTCTCCGTTATAATTGCCGTGACAACGGATCTGAGGGAGAATTTAAAATAAGCTAAGCTATCCAAATCAGGCAAACTTAATGATCTGAGGCTTAAGAAACACACACCATCTTAAATAGAAGTTGAAATCAGGAACGTAAATCTAAAAAGTACCAATAATGCCAAGATTAGTAATTGGCAAAATCCTGGTAAATAACCAACATCCGACGAACTTAGGAAATATTTGTTTGGAAGAGTGTGAATAATCTTTAAAGCTTCAGAAGATAACCCAACGGAGATTTCCCAATTATATCATCTATCCACTTATAAATAACAAGGGCTCAAATAGTACAACAAAAACCGCCAACTCTCTGACCCAGTCCCGGATTTCAAACTCAAACATAATGGCTCTCTTCTTCCTACTCTTGCTCTCTTCTTTCAGCGTTAGTGAAAGCTCTCTCGCTCCTGCCTCGACTGTCTTCCGTATTAGGAGAAAGTATTGACTAGAACTCGAATTTCACTATATCATAATCTGGGCAAAAGAACGCCTCAAGTGCCAAAACTTGGCCCAAAATAGACTTTTAAGTGCCAAAACTTACAAAAGTAGCACTTAAGTGCCGCTTTTATGAAAAATGGGATACTTAGAGTGCGTTTGTTTGTGTTTCTATTCAAAAATTGTTTCGGGAACAGAAATAGAAAAACTATTTCTATTCCGGGGAACAATTTTTGACCGTAAAAGACGCATTTGATAAACTTGTTCGGGAATAAAAACTGAATAGAAACACGTTTGGTAAATTTATATTCTTTTTTTGTTTCTTTTAATTTTTTAATATTTTTATTTTATTTTTCTTATTTTTCTTTCTTTTTTTTTTTTTATTCTTTTGGCCGATCACCGGCCTCGACCATGGCCGGCGGCCTCACCCGGCCACGGCGAGGCTCGTCGACCCCCGGTGAGGCCGAGCCTGCTGAGCCTCACCCCACGCCAGCGAGGCTTGGCCTCGCCGAGGGCCGGTGACCCTCTGGCGAGGTCGCCGGCCCTCGACGACTGGTCGCCAGCCATGGCTGAGGTCGGCGACCGGCCAAAAAAAAAAAGAAGAAGAAAAAGTGTTTTTTGTGTTTTTGTTCTTTCAATTCTTTAAAAGTGTTTCTAGAACAAAAAACAACTTTTTTTTTGTTTCTTATTTCTGTTCTAATTTTGTTCCCAGAACAAAAAAATATTTTGAACAAAAACGCAAACAAACTCGTTTCTTTCTTTTTTGTTCTCGGGAAAAAAAAAAACAGAAAATCTATTCATGAACAAAAAAAAGAAACACAAACATGCAGGCCCTTAAATGCCATATACAGCAAACCCCGCAGGAAATCCTACATGGCAAATTTTTTTTTTAATTTTCTCAGTTACGTGGCTTGCTGGAAGGCTAATTTAGCAAAACACACCCAAAACAAATGTCATTTTGGTATAATTCGAATTTTAATATAAAAATTAATTAAATTAAATTTAAAACAAATTAATTAATTTATATTTTTTTAAAAAAGGAGGGGGAAGAGTAAGAGGGAGGCAGCTGATGGTTGAGGGCTTAGCCCTCGCCGTTGCCGGAAAGGTGGGGGAGGGTTGGCCGGGGCCGCCAAGCCCTAGCTGAGGGCTGGCGACCCTAGCTAACCAGTGGTGAGGGCCTACGTGCCCTCGCCCAGATTAGGGGTGGGGTGACCCCCCAGTGGGTGGCGGCCTTTGGCCTAGCTGGGCGAGGGCCGGCGACCCTTGCCGAATCTAGGGAAGAGTCGCGACCCTCGCCTAGATTTAGGCGAGGCCCTCGCCATCGATTGACCGGGGTCGCCGGCCCTAGGCCAACCCTCCCCACCTTTCCGGCAATGGTAGGTGGCGAGGGCTAAGCCCTCGGCCGCCGGTTGCCTCTCTCCTCCTTCTCCCACTCCTTTTTTTTTTTAATTATAATAAATAAATAGATAATTTTTTTAAATTTAATTTAATTAATTATTAGATTAATTATTTACCACGTCAAAACCAAAATGACATCGTTTTGGCACTGTTTAGCTACATTAGCGTGCAAAACGATGTCGTTCTGCACTAAGCTTGCTAAAAAATTGCCACGTCAGGGTTTTGGTCAAATTTTCTCGCCATTAACACTTAATTGATCCATTTTGCTCCAATTTTGGCACTTAAGTGTCACTTTCGTAAGTTTTAGCACTTAAGTATCCATTTGTGCCAAGTTATGGCACTCTTGGTGTTTGTGTATCCATAATTCGAGTCCACCCATCGGGCGATACATGTGGCTTGGGCCCCATTGCGTTAGAACCCTCTGACACCCACACTGTCTCCCCTCTCTTCTTTTTTTTCTTTATTTCTTCTTCTTCTTCTTCTTCTTGTCTCTGCTCATAGTGGGGAGCCTCGCCCTCAATATCCCTGCCACCAAGCTCGCCCACTCTGCCATCCACTCCTCTTCCTCCTCCTATTTCTATAAGATCAAGCTCAACGGCCTCCCCCTCTAGATTGCCCTCATCCCCTACCTCCTGCTCGACTCCGCCGCCCACCCCCTCGGGACAACGTCGCCTTCCCTCCTGGGGGACAGGGTAGTAGTGGCGGCGCCACCTTCCAATAGGTCTGACCTTGATAGGCTTGCTGGGAAGTCCATCTTCTTCGGCAAGGTCTATGTGAAGGTCTCCGTCTACATGGGCTAGCATGGAGCAACTTGCGGGGTGAGTTTCAGGAGGCTACTTGGGAAGGTCTTAGTGCCCCTGGACCTCGCCGGGGTCAGGTCCAAGGCTTGCGTGTTCCACAGCGAGTGGATTAATGTTAGCAAGGAGACCAAGGGGTCGTCAACGACATAATTCCATTGGAGTATGAAGGTGGAGCCCAACCCCCACTTCATGTTCTATTTCAACGGGCAACCCAAGTGCCTCCCCTAGGTGTTCCAAATACAAGGCAACATCAGGCAGCCCGTGGTGGACGAACTCTGTTGTTGTCCCATCGGAGTGAAAGGGAAGATCGGAGGGAATAAGAAGAAGAAGAAATAAAGAAAAAAAGAAGAGAAGGAAGAGAGAGAGGCAAGAGGGTGTAGGTGTTAGAGGGATCTAACGCGGTGGGGCCCACGGCGACATGTGTCGCTCAATGAGTGGACTCGGATTATGACACAATAAAATCCAAGCTGCAACCCATATTTTCTCTTAGTATCACTTCACTGATCTTCTCTTCTCTTCTTGTCCTAGTGCAGGATGCTTCTGTCACCGATGCCAATCCGTTCTCTCCCAAGGCATATCTTGTCCACTACTGAAATAAGTTTAGGATTTTTTGTGATATTAACCCTTAATTATTAGTATTGTCTTCCAGATAAAAGGAAAATCGTTGCCCTTGTCATTACACAGGTTATTTTCCTAGTTTCATACGACTTTAAATTTCATCAAACCTATAAGATAGTTGACAAGAAAAAAGGCCTAATACCTAAAAAAAAAAATTAAAGTTTAGCTTCAACTCTAATTTTACATTAAGATTTTTTTATAAAAAAAATCATAACTTTGGCTATGTTTATTTCACAGAAAATGAAATAAATTGGAAATGATTTTCTTAAAAATGATTGCTTGCATTACTTGTGTTGACACTTAAATTTTGGCGACCTGTTTAGTCATTTATCGCATTAAAAAATTAGGAGTTAATTTTATCCCTAAAAAAATAATATTAATTGCATAGCATATAGATTTAGGTGCATTTACTTTTAATTTGTATTTTTTGCATTTATTTATTGGACTAGTGGTGAATGGATTCGAATTAGTGGTACTAATCTTAAAATTGACAAGCCGGACTAAGCCCATGAAGCGAGCAAATTGACCTAAGCCCGTTTCTTTTTATGATCGAAGATTATTTCGTGAAAAATAGAAATTTGAAATCTTTCTGGGATATGATGGAATTTTTTGGATAGGGCAGATGTGACAAAAATATATGCGTTCGAAAAGCAAATATTACGTTTGGAAAATAAATCTTTGTGAATATGGATTTGGAAAATTAAAACCCTAACTCGTGGCCTATAAATATGTTAAATGCGTAGGTTTAGAGAGGGCCACACATTAAATATGTGGCCGCACAAGAGGGGTTCTATTTCTTGGAGGCTTCTTCTCGATTTCTAGGGTCAAAATTCAATGGAAAGCAAAAAGAATTTCGTTCTTTGAGTAGAGGGCTTTTTTCTTTGATCGTTTTGGGGGAAAAGCGACATAAAAGAAAATGGATATGTTATGCAGAAGTCCTAAAACTTGTCAAGAAAGTGCAATTGAGTCTTAAAACTTAAAAAAAGTTCAATCAAATCCTAAAACTTGTCAAGTTGGTTTAATTGAGTCCTAAAGTTAACATCGTTAGCCTTTTTTCCGTTAAAAATGCCGACGTGGTATTTTAAATAATTTTTTATTTTCCACGTGGATTTTTTAATGATTTTTATTCATTTAAAAAAATTAGATTTAAAAACTAAATATTGGATTTATTCATTTTATCTTATTTTCACCAAAAACTAAAAAGAAAAGTTAAAAAAATTTATTTTTAAAAATTGTTTTAAAAAAAAAATCAGCCCTCTTCTCCCTTGCCACCGTCGTCGCCCATCGCCGGAGGGGCCGAGCGACGGTTGTTAGCCCTAGGTGGGGGTGGCCGGCCCTCTCCGACCCTAGGCGAGGGCTGGCGACCGTCGCCCGCCCTGGGCGAGGCTTGCCAAATCTCGACGAGGCTCACCAGATCTTGGCGAGGGTCGATGAGGCCTCGCCCAGGTCAGGCAATGGTTGTCAGCCCCCTGCGAGGGCCTGCGTGCCTAGATCTAGGCGTCCTCGCCTGGGCGAGGGCCGGCGATCGTCGTTGGCCCCTGCGGTGATGGGCGGCGACGTAAGTCCACCGGTGCCTTTTTTTTTTTTTTTTTTTTGAATAGTTTTGTTTTTTTAAATAAATTTAGATTTTCTTTTTTAGTTTTTAATCTAATTTTTAAAGATTTTGAATAAAAAATAATTTTAAAAAGCCATTTGAAAAATAAAAAAATCATTTAAAATATGACGTCAGCATGACGTCAACAATTTCCGTTAACTTTGTTGACGGTGTTAATTTTAGAACTCAATTGAATCAACTTGATAAGTTTTAAGACTTGATTGCATATTTTGTAAAATTAGGATTTAATTGCACTTTCTAAGTTTTAAAATTTCTGCCGAACATATCCCAAAAGAAAAAGAGAAAAGCTTTCTTTGGTCTCCTTTTTGAGAAAAAAAAGAAGAAGCAAAAGCAGTAGAAGAAAGTCTTTTGCTGACAACAGAGAAGGCAGAAAGAAGAGAGAGAGAGAAGAAGACGCGCGACAAGACAAAAAGGAAAAGGGGAAAAAGCAAGACCAGAAGCAGAGGAAGAAGGGGTTTTCTTCTTCTTCTTAGCGGCTGTGCCGTTCGACCCCACGTCCATCGCAGCCTGTGCTCCGCCCAGCAGAGACCCAGGACGCCACTGCTCGTCGCCGCCGCAGACCGCCTCCGCCACTGCCCGCTCTGCTCCGCCGCTGTGGCCGACTCCCTGCACCGCGTCGAGCCTCGCCGCGCCATCACCGCCCGTCCGCCACACTCACCGAGCTTCTGCCGCATCTCCGAGTCCCCCCTGCTCATTCGTCCGTCGCCAGCGACGCCCCGCAGCAGCCGAGCTTCGCCTGCCGTTCACCCCTGCTCGCTCGTCCGTCGCCAGCAACGCCAACGACGCCCCTGCTCCGCCTCTGTTTCGCTTCTGCGGCGCCTCTGCGTCTGCTTCGCCTGCCGCGCCACTGCCCCCAGCCCATTCGCCTTGCCTGTAACCTGTAGATCCCGCAACCCGCGACGCCAGCAGATCCCAAGCGGTCGCCGCACCTCCGCCTCTGTTCCACCGGCCGTTCGCCTGTGGCAGCACCCCTGTCCCGGGCGTCGACGCTGCAGAACACCGCTCGAGCTTCCTCCCGCCGGCGCCCGACACCTGCTGGACCGCCCAACGCCTGCTGGACCGCCCGACGCCGTTGCTTCCTGAACCACCGTCGATGATCTTGCGCTCGCGAACGATGCCCATCGCTTCTCTCTGAGTATCTCTATGGCGATCCGCGAAGTTCGCTGCTGTGGTGCTCCCTGGCCATCCCTCCGGTCACCGCTGTGCTACTTCACTGAGACGTGTCAGTCCCGGAAGGCATTGCTGCTGCTGAGTCCAACTGTGTAACATCTTTGCTGTTTGCACGAACCCACCTTGCCCCTGTTGCCTTCACGATCCAAGGAGCTGTTGCGGATACCTTTCGCCAACGATGAAGAGATCGTTGCTCGTTTGAGTTTGCTATCTTCCCGTGCTTCTATTTTGCAGGTGAGCCGAAGTTTTCCCGTCGAGCACCGAGCCAAGCTTGTAGTACCATGGACCACCGTTGTCGTCTTTGGTGGAATCCCGAGCAAAGTACCTCCATAATCGGCCACCCTCTGCCTGTACCGAGCTGCTGCCCCTCGCTGGAGCTCCCACACTGGGACCTCTGACCGACGGTGACCAGCGACACCACAGTCGCTGCCCTTGTCCCGTCCTTAGCCGCGCCGAGCTTCCATCGCGGTCCACCTCACCGTTCAGATTTTTGAAAAAATTCAATTTAGGTAGAGATTTATTTTATTTTTAGGTAGATTTAATTTATTTGGTAGATTTGGTTTATCTTATTTTAGTTTTTGATATTTTATCTTTTTGTTTGAAATATTTTCCAATGCATGATTGAAATTCCCTGATGTAGCATCCAATTTGCAATCGTACGAATTTTTATTCTATCTATGAGGCTTTAGATGGAATAATTAATCACGTGAGAATAAAATTGATATCTTGATTTTTAAGGCTTAAGATCAATTTATTGATTTTATTAACGAAGTTTGAACTTCAGTTCGAATGATGGATAACATTTTTGATGACCATGGATGATTTTGTGTTTATCTTTTAATTATTTTATTTATCCCGAAAATACAAAAAAAAAATTGCATTTGCATTCCATGTAGATCAGAATTGATTGCATGATAGTTAGTTATTTTTAAAATGCATGTTTAGAAGGCATTTAGAATATATAGTATTTCACTTTAGTTTTCACTTTAGTGATTTTTAGTGATTTTTAATTACGAATTTTCATAAAAAATATAATACAAAAAAATCATGCGCATGTCATTGTAGGATTAGGTTCATGAAATGCCCATCATCTAGTGAGGGTTGCTAGGTTCATTTAGTTAGAAATTGCTCGTCATTAGAATTAGGTCATTTGGTTAATTTAGATTGCATATTAAATTGTTGCATTTCCTTAATTTTGAATTTCATGGAAAATCCAAAAAATTTAGAATAAATCAATTCCATTCTTTAAAATAGACTGCATCTTATTTTATGTCATATAGTTCAGATCATATTGCCATGCCATATCATCTCATGTTAGATTAGTAGCATGCATTTCATAAAGCATGATTCTCATTAAAAAAATGAAAAAAAAATTGAGTGATTGCGTATTAATTAAAAATCATATTTAAGATTGCTGATGTGAATTCTGATCTAACATTGTAGATGTTTTCGATGCGATGAGGTAAATCTTGCAATCTATTCACTGCTATATCTGGATGTTAAATTGGTAGTTTGTGCACTCGTATGATCACCTTACATATTAGGGAAGTGAATTAAAATTAATTCAAGCTGCATGCCAAACATTTTTTCAAAATAAAATAAAAAGGTACTGAAAGGGCGTTAAAGAAATCTAGCGTAATCAAGTCCTTGAACTCAAAAATCTCTGGTACTTTACTCTCTCGTTACTTTACTTGGGTTTCTAATCAACCTACCAAAAATAGATTAGTGGCAACTCCTAGTTGAAAATCAATAGCATATTAAGAACTTGAACCTAAGTCGCAAATTGGTATGAGTTTGGGAGAACCCGAGCTAAGTCTAAGCATATCAATTCATTAGCCAAATCTTAGGTGGATCACCCGAAATTTTGGTCACGACAACTTAAAATAATTAGCTAATGGTTAATATTTTTATTATCGACAAAATTTATTTCTAAATATTTTCATAAACAATGAAATATTTTTTTTTTTTTTATTTTTTATTTGTTTATTTTTATAAGTAATAGAAGCTATCATTTATTTGATTTTTTTTTTTTTTCAAATTATTTATTTTCCACGAAACAAACTCACTATTTCACTCAAGTCTCAAATCTATCACAACGTTATCTTTCTCGTCCAATGCATTTGACGTGGCATTTACAATAGGTCTACCTCGCGATAAACCTCCGTCCCAAAGGTTCATATTTACCGTTCTCTTAAAGGCTGCACGTTTTCTTTTTTTTCTGTTTAAGAACATAAATTATGTTTTTTTGTTCCCGAACATAAAAAGAACAGAAATGAGAAACAAAAAAATTGTTTCTTGTTCTAGAAACACTTCTTCTCTCTCTTCTCTTTTCTTCTTCTTTTTTCTTTGGCCGGTCGCCGGCCTCGGCCATGGCCGGCGACGCCGTTGAGGGTCAGCAACCTCACCAGAGCGTCGCCGGCCCCTGGCGAGGCTTGGCCTTGCCTTGGCTAGGCAAGCCTCGCCGTGGCCGGGCGAGGCTGTCGCTGCCCGCCGGTCGCCGGAGGCCGCCGACCGGCCGAAAGAAGAAACAATAAAAAGAAAGGAAAAAATGAAAACTAAAATAAAAATATTAAAAAATTAAAAGAAACAAAAAAACAATATAAATTTATCAAACGTATTTCTATTCATTTTTTTATTCTCGGAGCAAGTTTATCAAATGCATCTTTTTGGTAAAAAATTGTTCCCCGGAACAGAAACACTTTTTTCTATTTCTGTTCCCTGGAACAATTTTTGAACAAAAACATTACCAAACGCGCCCTTATACTTCATGGTCTTTATCACGGCAACGTTCATAAGTAATATTCATCATCTTCAACTCGCGGCTACTGTTGAAAATAAAGAGGAAAGCATGTATCGGCTTATTATCCCGACAAGTATACACGCAATGCATACTCCCAAATCATAAAAAACAAAATAGGGAAGCTAATTTGCACATACTAGAGGCCGAAACAACTCTAAGCTTGTGGCGGCCATGGCTACATGTGAGCTTTGCGCTTCAAGTTTGCAACGCAGCCATGGCCATAGCTACTCAAGCTTCGGGCCACAAAGCTTGTGGCGGCGGCGGCATGGTCCCACCGGTGACGATGCCATGAAGTCCACAGGAGGAGCTTGATCTAGATCTAGGGCTGATCCAAGGTCTAGCAAGGCAAATGACGGCCTTAGCCGGTCCATGGGAAGTCAAGGACCATCGTTGGCCCTATGCCGAACGTTGGCTGGGAGTCAGAACAAGGGAGTGTCAGGCTGATCCGAGGTCATCAGCGATTTTCCTAGACCTTTGAGGGGCTTGCAGGGGCCGTCAACGGCGTCCTAGCCAAAGAATTAAAAAAGATGATGAACAGAACCGCGATGCAAAGATGATGAGCACTAGTAATCTATTTGTTTCGCGAAAAATAAATTATTTAAAAATATTTTCTTAAAAAATGACTGCTTATATCAAATGAAATAATTAGTAAATGGAATACATTTTTAATATCGATAATAATTTATATCTAAAGATCTTAGATGATAAAAATATTTTTCATTTCTTAACTTTTATAAGTGATACAAACCATACTTTTCAAAAAATATTTTTCAAATCATTCATTTTCTGTAAAACAAATAGAGCCTAAGTATAACGGTGGATATGAACAGTTTTTATGCATAAATGTTAAATCCACCTGAGTTTTCTGATTGACATGAAAATACCACTTCAAGCATGTTGGAAGGAGGGTTAGCATCAGGGCAAATTTAGGACTTGAATGAACGTTTTAGAATTTTTTTTCGACTAAAAATTTGGGGTTTTTTAGGGTATCGATCCCACCAAAAGTGACCAAATTTTGGTTATTATCAATGAAAGCAAAGTTTGGTTAAAACAGAAGTTATCAATGAACTTAACAGTAAACGAATTGAATAAATCGGATAACTTACCGATTATCGATGAGATCCTTCATTTGTAGACAATTTTAAAGAGATCGGTAAGCCATCAACAACAAATAGTTACCACAAATACTTGCAAATGTTCTGTGAAATATTGAGGCTGTGTAATTCATGATCAAAACAGAGGTTTGCCATCAGGAGGCAAATACGATGGATTGACACCAACACGTGATTATTAGGCGGTTATGCCTAAAAAAATGGAATTTATGACTTCTTCTAGGCAATCACTGTCAAATGATAGAGGATAATGTTTATAATCTCATCAAGCATAATTGCTCACCAATAATTGTAACTAGTGCTAGGAAATTATTCGTGGATTCAAATCAATAACTGCCGCATGGTAAGATATAAAACCCCATGTTATAATCATTGCAAACAAAATCAATCAACACCTAATTTTCTATTCTTATGCACATTTACTTTCTTCTTTAATTTTCCAGCAAGTGTACCGTTTTAGCATCTTCATATTTTCGCACCTTCAATGATTATCGCAACTTTTAATTTTCAATACTTGCACTTCAATTTCTTTACGTCTATAGCCATTTACATTCTTGTCTAGAATCAACAAAGAATCTATTTTCCTCAAAAATCATCGATCCTGTTGACACCTAAATTTTCGCAACTCAATTATTTATTTATTACATAAAAATTAGAGATTAATTTTTAACCCCTAAAAATATATATAGAATTAAATTGCGTAGCATATAATTTTAGGGGCATCTTTTTATTTGCATCGGACTGGTGACATATGGGTTTGAATTGGTAGTTCTGAGCTTTAAATTGACAAGTTATACTAAACCTACGAAGAGAGCAAATTAGCCCGAGCCCATTATTTATTTTTATTTTCATTTTTTATTTTTGATTACCGAAAATTATCTTGTGAGAAATAGAGATTTGATATTTTCGGTGATATGACAGTGGATCTTTCAATATCCTCGGATAGGGCAAGTGTGATAAAGAGATATTGCGAGCTCATATTTGCAAGATTTGGAATTTAAGAAAAATTTCATTGTAATCTTGAATTTTTAGCAATATGTGATAAAATCGATGGAGGATATTGCATTTGGGAGATGATCTTCGTGGATGTTGATTTGAAGAAGGAAATAAAGCCTTAAGTCTACTCACCTATAGAAAGGTTGCTACACTACAGAAAGGGGGCTTTTCCTTCGTTCTTTTGAAAATCAGCACAAAAAGAAGAAAGAAGGCTTTTGAGTCAAAGTCAACAAAGGAAAATGAAGAAGTATAGAAAGAGAGAGGGGACGTGAAAGTGTGCAGAGGGGTACAGCAGAAGGCAGAGACGTGAGCCAAAGAGAGAAAAGCCAAAAAAAAAAGGGAGGAGGGGGGGAGGGGTCTTCTTCTTCAGCAAGCATCCACCACCGCGCCCCTGCAACCAGCAATAGTCTGCCCACCGATTGCCGCCGCCATGCCAAAGCATTGCCTGCCTTCCGCCTGCCACTACCTCTGTTGTTGCCGACGGCTCCTCTACCTCTGTTGCTGCCGACGGCTCCTCTGCCCAACGTTTGTTAATTCGCCCACCGTCCCTGACGCCTTCGCCACCTCCGCTCGTCACCATGACTGTCGTCACCACACCTACTTCCACCTGAGCGCCGATGTTGCAAGCACCTCCAGCCGTCTGAGTGTCCCCTCACTTGAGTGACCACCAATAGCTCGCCGACGCCACTGCTCCACCGGAACCCCCCATCACCCGCGACTTCACGTCACCGCTCCTACCTAGAAGCTGTGACGCCACCGCGGTCACCATCTTCGCTTGCAGCATCGCCAGCAGCCCTGCTCCGCCATGCCTCCACGCTTTACTACAGCACCGCTGTTCCACCAGCTGCCGGGCAACACTTGTTGTTGAGTTCTCCCTCCGCTCATTGCTAGTCTGCACTTGCTGCCCCTCATCGAAGTTCCTAACGACAATTTCCTTCCACCCAAGGCTGCTCATCCTCGCATCTAGCCGAGCACTACCACACACCGCTGTCACCCGTTGAGCGGATTCTGTTTGGTTCAAATTTGGTAACATTATTTGCGAACTTAGGTAATTATCTTATCTAAATTTGATTTGGATATTTTATTGCATAATACATGCTTTTCAATATCTTATGTGCATATTTGAATTATTGACGTATTCCCAATTTTGATTTATTGCCAATCCGTAACTGCACACCAATTTTTTATTACATCTATAAAGCTTTAGATGGAATAATTAATGCAGGAATAAAATTGATATCTTGATCTTTAAGGTTTAAGATCAATTTATTGATTTTATTAGCAAAATGATCAAGTTTGATTAGATATCATTTCCAAATTCGAACAATGGATGATATCTTTGATGACCGTGAATGATTTGGTGCTTACCTTTTAATTGCTTTATTTATCCCAAAAATACAAAAAAGATTGCATTTGCATATCATGTAGATTAGAATTGATTTCCTAGATAGAATTGCATGATAGAATAGTTAGATTCTTTTCTAATTATATTAAAATGCATGTTTAGATGGTATCTAGGTTAGATAATATCTTTGAATTAAATTGTATGTCAAGATAAATTTCTAAGTTAAGATAGGATTCAGATTGGTCTATTTCCTAACTTAAAATAGATAATATCTCACTTTAGTTAGATTTTTTTTTATTACGAATTTTTATAAAAAAAAATACAAAACATCATGCGCATGTCATATGGAACTAGGTTCATGAAATGCATGTCATTTAGTGATTGTTGCTAGGTCCATTTAATTAGAAATTGCCCGTCATTAGAATTAGGGCATTCTTTGCATGTCATTGCATTTTAGGATAAGATTGCATGGTTAATTTTAATTTCTAATTAGCTATAAGTTTAGATAATTTTTCCTAGATAGGTTGCATTTTAGGTTAGGGATCACTTAGTTAAGATAAGTTCTAGTTTAAATTAGGATTTGGCCTAACCTAATTCCTAATATAAGTTGGATGATATCTTAATCTAGATAGACATTTTTTTGCATTTTTTTTAATTTCGCATTTCATGAAAAATACCAAAAAAAAAAAATGTCTTAGAATTAATTTCATTCTCTAAGATGGATTGCATGCTTATTAAGAAAATACAAAAAATATTATACTAGCGTCATATAGTTTAGATCATATTGCTATGTCATATCACTTCATGTTAGATTAGTAGCATGCATTGCATAAAGCATGATTCTCATCAAATAAGTGAAGGCAAAATTAAGTGATTGCATGTTAGTTAGAAATCATATCTAGTACTGTTGATGTGAATTCTTATCTAACATAACAGACGCTTTCGTTTGCTATGAGGTAAGTCTTGCAATTTATTCATTACTTTAATTGGGTGTTAAATTGGAGGTTTATGCACCCGCATGATCACCTCACATGTTATGGAAGTAAATTAAACTTAATTCAAGTTACCTACAAAACATTTTTTCGAAATAAAAAGGGAAAGGTACTGAAAGGACATTAGTGAAAGCTAGCATAATCAAGTTTCCGAACTCACAATCTCTGGTTCATAGGAGTAAAGTAAATCTCTCGTTGCTTTACTTGGGTTTCTAATCGACCTACCCAAAAATAGATTAGTGGCGACTCCAAATGAAAAATTAATGACATGTTAGGAACTTGAACCTAAGTTGCAAATTGGTATTGGCTTAGGAGAGCCCAAGCTAAGTCTGTATGGGCTTAGGAGAGCCCAAGCTAAGTTTAGGCTTAGTAATCCATTAGCTAAATCCTAGGTGGTTCACCCGAGGTTAGGTCGTGACAGATCCAATTCATTTATTGATATTTACACTTTTTGGTGAAACGCTAGCCTCATCATTTGCACTAGTCAATGTTTAAAGTTGAACTCATGTCGAGCGTTCTAATTTTTCCACAAACATGTGTTACTTTTTTTTTTTTAATCTCTAAATCAACTCTAATTGATTTTGATGTTATAACTTCTAATTAAGGAGTGTGTGAAGAGTGGGAATTAGAGAATCATAGTCTGCGTGCTCTATAATTTCTTTTCCAAGAATAATCCGATCAATCATCACAAGAAAAGAATTATTGTGTGACAATAGATTCTCAATTATTCAATGGACATTAAATCCTCATACATGTGTAAGGTGACAGTCAATAAAGAAAGGTCTAAGACGCGTGATGGTGATGGATTTGTATCTCTCCAAACATGTCCTATTCTGTGCAGTATGATCCGACATGTCTTGTCCCATAAAGCTTAATCCATTAAATTGTGAGCCACAAAATTCATAAGCATCTATGGATTTATTGTCATCACTTTCAAAGATCTCAATTTGCCAGTTGGAGCACTTCTCTCCAAAAATTAGGATATATTGATGTGAAATTGACACCCTAGATACCCAGAAGTTAGTGTAGACATAAACTTCAATCGATCCTTTTGTAATATTTTATAACTAACAGTAGGATAAGTTTTTGATAAACAATGCTAAGCAAGTGGCATGCATTCACTTGTCAAATGAATGCACATGTAAAAATAACCTAAATATATTTACCCTTCATCTGCTTCGCTCATAGCTTCACCATTCATTATTAGCACTACCCTCCATAATACCGCCATCGATTTGGGCATCTTTCTAATAGACATAGCTCTCTCTCCGTAGGTAGGCACAAGTTTTGTCTTGTCGCCATCAAACTGAGAGGAGTAGTATTTTTCTAAAGAAAAGTGCACTAAAAAGTCTTAAAATTTATCTCAAAAATGCATTTAAATCATAAAACTTTCAAAGTTGTAATCAAATGTTAAAACCGGTTATAATAATGTAAGTCCTACGTGCTCTATTACCCCCCTTCCCAAAAGATCTAATCAATTATTGCAAGAAAATAATTTTTGCGAAGGCAAGTGACAATAGATTTTCAATTATTCAATGGCCATTAATCCTCATACATGCGTGAGGTGACAATTGACAAGGAAGGGTCTATGACATGCTTGATGGTGATGGATGTGTATCTCTCCAAACAATCCTACATGCTTGTGTCACGACCTGAAAGAAAGCATGTCCAAGAGGTTTCCATGGCACGGGTGTGACACACTAATGACCATCGGCTTATGTCCCCGAGACTTAGAGTATTCTCCTGGGGGCGGGTGATACTGTATTTATACGCACACGTTATAAATGCGAGTAGCTGGTAGTTGGCTATAAATGCTGGTAGTTGGTAGATGGGGAGGTGCAATCTCCACTGTTAGATCTAAGGGAGATCTACAGATATGGTTTGCTTTATACTTGTATATAAATGGGTCTCCTCCTCATTGTATTCTCATTCACAAGCAATACACAAACTAGAGCTTCTCTTTCTAAGAGTTTCTCTCTCTACATATGAGTCTTGTGAGTCGAGTGTTGAAA